>NC_068361.1:38208372-38275872 GCF_020536995.1 Dreissena polymorpha | reverse complement strand
TCCTGCAAATGGACTGAGCTGAAATTTTGTGTCTTAAAATTCGTGGAGGGATTTACGTATCCCCATTAAACATTACCAAGATTTAAACATGAGCTAATCAAATATGTGTTGATACTTTAGGGGTTATTAATAACAAATATTTGTTAAATCCAACCAATTTAGGTAGAATCATAAAAAAATGTAAACAAGGAGCGATCCATGTTAGTTGTCTTGGTTATCGATGATATTTACGCTATGGTATCCATTTCAACGACTGCTTCGAGTAAAAAAATGTCAAACGCATTCGACAACAAAGAGGAATTCAATGAAGTATGCATTTATAAGCTTTCTTGATGGCTACGCGTACTGTAGATAAAATTGTGTGTACAATTTTAACTACATGTCTATTTCACAGACGGCATGTTTCGGATCGGTACACGGATAATCTGCCCATCGCCATAGGAAACGATCCCACGAGACAGCGCAATCTTCTCCTTTATTTTCCGCCTCACCCGACGCCCAATTAAAATACTAGTACGCAACCAATTTGTCGTCAATGGACGAGATCCAGCGTCCATTTTTCAAGTGTATGCCTAACCAAACATGGTCGTCAGAATTGGCCATTTCTGAAAGTTAAACCATCACTTTTAAAAAGATATTGGATATATGTGATGACGTTTGTTTACACTATAAAAACGTGTTAGTATTACTTATCATAATGAACTTATTTACAATCCTCACTAAATAACACTAAAAATAAAACCTAGTATCACAAATGAGTTGTCTTAAATAAGCGTCAGACAATACTACTGTATGTTACGTACGCACGGAACGATTAAAACACTACCAAAGGAATTTACCTGGCAGAACTTTTGAAGAGACATCTTTTTCCTCTTCCGAATGAATATACAGGACATGCGCACTAACACCAAGACTCGAGCAATTATCCTGTGCATATACATATTTAAATAATTATTTTATAAAATACGGTGATGATTATATAATGACGAGAGTTCCAAAATGGTATGTGAAGTTTTTTTTTATGGAAAATGCATTTATGATATGATTATTAACATTATGCGGTTTTTGAATAATTATGCCTACATAATACGCGAACAAATGCAAACGAGAAACGAAGTTACCTTCGCCTGATAAATGGTCATCAGTGTTGAAGAATTCCACAGAAAGCACGAGTCCAGGAGCGACAGCCATCCCGGATTACAGCGCACAACTGAAGAATATATATAACGTGATATATTCCAGACCTATAACTATTTTTTAAATATAATTACACAACCAATGAATAACTACTGAACGTGCATCTTTCCGGTATTTAAAATAATTAACACGTATATAAACAACCAATTGTTTTGGTAATTATTTTATTATACTGCTACGTTTGATAATACATTTTATTTCACAACTTTGTCATTCGCAATTCGCAAGCAGAAACGTTCAAATAGTATATGAGAATCATTTAAAACCTATGATAAAATGACGACTGGATAAAAAAGTTTACTTCGATATTCTATCAAACTATTTGATATTACACGAAAGCATACTCTTTAACGTGATCGATTGCGTTTTTTTAGCAATCAAATATATGAGCCGTGCTCTGTGTAAATGGGGTTTAATGCATGTGCGTAAAGTGTCGTCCCATAATAGCCTGTGCAGTCCGGACTTCACCGGCTAATCTGGGACGACACTTTACGCACATGCATTAAACCCCATTCTCACAGAGCACGGCCCATATTCAAATTTAAAGGCATAAATCAAATAGGAGAGTGCCCATGAGGGCAATTGATGCAAGGAAGCGCGCAATACAAACTATTTAATATATCACATCTTTACTATACCGGTTCTGTAGCTTACATAAGCATCAGCCTTGCATCGCCAGCCTTCCTGTATCGAGAACGGCATCTAACGCACACAGAATGCGTGTAAAATACCGACTTGCAACCGTCGGTACTAGTGCACATGCTCGTGCACATCTGGATAGTCTGTGTCAGAATGACATCACCAATTTGTTCCGTAGCTGAAGCCCAAAAGAGCAGTATCATTTGCAAACTGAATTTTCCTTTGATTGCAGTTTCCACCGATTACCAGCGAAACAAATATGACACAAACTTTGATTTCCATGATTTGTTTTGTTAGTTGGTACGTATTGTTCACAATGAATATGCTAGTGTATATTAGTTATTTCATTCAATTATAAATTGCCTTACAGAGGTGTTCGACGGAAAAACAATAAACTGATAATATAACAAGATGAATGAGAACATTAAACGAACCGATACAAGTTCAGCATTTGATTAGTTCGTACACCAACTGTGACTATATAAATTGATATTTCTAAACTTTATTGATAACCACGCCTTCGTATACAATTTCAACCAACCGTCAACACGGAAAATTAGCTGATCCCGATCTTATTGGCTTAAAACGTTGTCATTGAAATGTTATCGTGTGAGAGGCAGGATTCTTAACAGCAGTCGATATCCATGTATGAAATTATTCATAGCATGTCTATGGAGGAGGCCGGGTGGTTACGAATGTGGCCGGGCGTTAACGGATATGGCCGGTCGGTTACGGAGGATGCCGGGTGGTATAATCTGAATCAGCGAACGAGTTATTGCATAACTCCAACTTTTATACATTGAGCGACATTGTGTACTATTTCCAATACTACATCGCCCATGGGCATGAACACGCAAATTGAACAGTTCTAGAGTAAATGTTTTAATTATTAGCAAGCACGGTAAGCGAAAAGCGCAGTGGTATAACATATGACGTACGCAATGAAGAGAACGTTAACTAATAAGTGGTCCAATTGGAAGTGGAAAAGTGCTTCAACTGAGTTCGAAGTTTTTGAACTGGAACTTGTGAAATCATCACTGGAAATTGACGTTTGGAGAAATCTCATCTTTCATCACTATGTTGAGTTATCATCATCATCATTCCCTTGGCACACTGCAATCTATGCATAATAGTGTTTCATAAGTATGGTGCTTTTGAAATATGTCATCAACCGCCAAGACTGGAATCGTACCTGTAGATAGGTCAAATAAATAAATGTACAGGATATAATTTTAATGACATGTTTATTATAAATATTAGTATAAATCAGTTTATTTTCAACTGAATATTGCACTGAAAATATAAGGTTAATTGAACCGCTTTCGAATCGTTTTTCTGGATTTAACAATTTCTTGATGTGTGAAGATATAGTAAAAACGCTCCCTCCGTGCGAACGAGGATCAAACTGTGACTGTCTGGTAGCTAGGCAAACATCATATCAAATTTGCCAACGCGAATTGTTATTATTTTTTTATATTTTAATATCACTAAAAAACAAAACATTATACATGTTCATACATGGTAAACATTTTTTCCTTCAAGAAGATAACAATGCAATTTATTTGCGTATATGCACGTACAATGGAATGTTTTTTTAAATATTTTTTTTCTTTAAAATATACCCAATCTGCATGGAAATACGTGATAATTGTGGTTAAACAATGGGAATTTTTTTTTCTTGCAATATGAAAAGGAAAACAAACAAAAAAGTGTTAAAGTAAGAATGAATTTTTAAAAAGGGAGAAGCTGGAAGCTCAAAACTGACCGTCAAGTTATCTCTGATAAGTTGTATTAAATTGTTCGAGATTATCGTTTTTTAGGGCTATTTCGTGTTCTATATCAAAGCGTAATTTTAGAAATGTAAGGAAATTTTTGAAATCAGGAGGTTGGTGCATTCTTTTCAATTTAAATATATAATATTTCATTAAATAAATGATGAAATTAATAGTTTGCATGTTTTTATTATATTCCATCTGTCCAAAACAAATTAATTCGTAGTTAAAATATAATAAAATGCCTTTGTCATACATGTAGTCTGCTAATCTGTTCCATAAATGTTGTGCTACCCGGCATTTCCAAAACAGGTGTTCAATATCTTCATCGTATTCATTGCACAGATCACATAAGTTAGAGCTCGCCAGTTTGCACCGAAAGAGATATGTATTCGTAGCAGTTAAACGCATAATAAATTTATACTGGAAGCATCTTAAATTTGTAACCGTACAAGTTTTGAACACCGTCGTGTATATCTTTGCCCAATTTAACTCTTTATTTTGAAAAATATTTTGCCATCTATTTTCCACATTCGAATTTGTATTTTTTATTTCAGACAGCTGAAGATTGTATAAAAATTTAGTTGGTTGGTACGATGTTTTGATTATATCTAGTAATGATTTTTTCCTTGATCCTGTTAAAAAACGTTCGTCTACAAGTTTCAATATATCTTTAGGTATGTTATTTATAAGACTATTGTATTTAAGGAAGTCATTGTCTGATGCATTATAGATAAATTTGAAATCAGTAAAGCTATAAAATTTATTCACGCGAAAGTCCATTAACTGATCAACAAACATGATTCCTTTGTCGTGCCAATCTTTCCAGTAAAAAGTTTTATTTTCGATTTTTATTTTACTATTATTCCATATAATATGTTTGCTGAAGTTATGTTTATAGCAATTTTTACACGTATTCCATCCTTGAATTATGTTTTTTTTAGAAATTCGTTGTCTTTACATATGCGTTTAATATCTTGTGTTTGTAAATTTGATTCAAACAGCAATTCTCCTCCGTATTTGTGTAAGATTTTATCATACATACACTTCCACATACTATTATTTCCTGTAAGTAGTCGTTTAACCCATGATCACTTTATAGAATTTAGGAACATTTCAATGTCTGTTAATTTAAGGCTTCCATTTGTATAATTCTTTATTATTTTGCTACGTTTTATTTTGTCGGGTTTACCGTCCCATAAGAAATTTAATATTTCTTTAGTTATTTTTTGTATGGTATGTTTAGGAGGGTTCGGTAATACAGTGAATGGATATGCTAGTTTTGGTAAAGCAAATGTTTTTATTACTGTAATTTTCCCTAGTAAGGTTAATTTTCTGTGGTGCCATTGTTTAAGACAATAACTGAATGTACATAATTTGGGTTCTAAGTTCATTGACATATTTTTTATTTTACAGTTATAAAAGGATAACCCAAGAGTGTTTGCAGATTCCGATGTCCAAATAAATTTGTGATCATTGCAAAACCGGATTGTAGTATTCTTGAATAGCCCTACTCTTAAAACTGTTGATTTTGAATTCTTACGGTTTAATCCAGAAGTATGACCAAATTGTGTTGTTGCATTGACCAAATTTTCAAAAGAATTTTGTGCACCGTTGTTGAAAAAGGTTGCGTCGTCTGCGAAGAGCGACTGTTTTATTTCTACATTATTCACAACAATACCCCTAATGCTCTGGTCTTTTTCAATATAATTAGACAGTATTTCGATACATATTACAAACAGTGACGATGAGAGGGGACAACCTTGCCTAACGCCATTTTTTATTTTAAAACTTTCCGACATGTAGCCATTGTTGATAATAATACTACTTATATCATGGTAAACCAGCTTTACCCAACGGATAAGATCATCGCCGAAATTAAAATGCTGTAAACACTTACACATAAATTCATGATTTAAAGTATCATATGCCTTTTCAAAATCTAAAAAAAATAAAAGATCGGGCATTTGTTTGTTTTCAAGGTATTCTATAATTTCAAAAATTAGTCTGACATTCTCCCCAATATATCTCCCTTTTATGAAAACTGTTTGTGAAGGTGCTATTATTGAAGATATATTTTTTTTAATTCTATAAGCGATGGCTTTTGTAGCTATTTTGTAGTCGACATTAAGTAGTGATATTGGTTGCCAATTTGTTAAAATAGTGGTATACTTGTTAGGTTTAATTATTTGTTTTTTTAAAGTCAGTTAGATGTCCGTGTATAAAAAAAAAGTTTATTGATTCGATGAAAGTTTTTTTAATGTCATCCCAAAAGGTTTTATAAAATTCTATTGTAAGTTCATCTGAGCCAGGGCTCTTGTCATTTTTCATTTCGTTTAAGGCTCCATAACATTCTTCTTCGGTTAAGATACCTTCACATATATTTTTATTGTTTTCACTAAGGCGTTTTATCGGTGTGTTAAAGAAATCAATATTTGATGTTTTATTATATTGTTTTTTATTAATGGATTGATAGAATTTCACTTCTTCTGTTAATATTTCTTTTTGATTTGTTATAAATGTGTCATTTACTTTTATACTTTTAATGGTTTTCTTCTCTGCGTGTCTTTTTTCTATGTTTGCGAAAAATGCACTGTTTTTTTTTCATTACTTTCAACGTATATAGCTTTTGATCGCAGTAATATACCGTTAATTTTTTTGTCACTTAAATTATCCAATAACATTTTTTTATTTGATAATTCTGCTGTGTCTATATTATCCTTACATATAAGGTCTTGTTCAAGAGCTTCTATTTCTTGAATTAGTTCTTTTTCTTGTTGATTATCTTCTTTTTTCTTTTGACTCGCAAATTTTATAGTTACATTTCTAATATTTCCTTTTACCAATTCCCATTTAGTGTTTGCGTGTGAATGCTTATTGTTGTTTAAAACTTCTTGCGATGTTTTTTTAATCAGCGATTTATATTCGGTATTTAACAAAAGGCTGTTGTTTATTTTAAAGTAACCAGGTCCCCGTTTCTGTGAAATGAAATGCATTTTTAATATAACACTTTAATGATCTGTTTTATATCATGTTTGAATATGACTACTTTTTGTTATATTACATAATGTATCTGTGATAAGAAAAAAGTCAAGTCTGCTGAAGATTGGCGGTTTACCGTTGGACGGCCACGTAAATTGACATTTATTAAGGTTATGCATTCTCCAAACATCGATTAAATTATTTTCGTCTATAATTTTATGTATTTTATCTCGACAATGTTTATGTGTATCGGCTCGGCCGTTTTTCTTGTCTAATTCAGTGTCTAAAACAGTATTAAAGTAACCCCCGATTATGATATTTTCGTTAGTATCTTGTAAGAATTTAGCTAGAGTTTTGAAAAGAAGGGTGTCGTCATTGTTAGGTCCATAAATATTAATAATCGTAACACTTTGTTCATTGGTTTCTAGTGTTAAGACCTGAAGACGACCCGGTATAATTTCGTTGTAGTTTAATATTTTTACTGGCATTGTATCGTTAATTAGAATTGCTACTCCTTCGCTGTTTGATTTCGTGCCACTAAATAAGGCGTGTCCGTTCCACCCCCGTTCCCATGATTCGACTATGCTTTTTGTCGAATGTGTTTCTTGCAATATGTACAACGCAACTTTTTTATTCTTTAACCATTGGCAAACTTGATTTCGCTTTTGTTTATTACCTAAACCTTTAACATTCATTGATAATATTACTGTTTCCATTTTACTTTATAGTAGTTTGATTTAAACCAGTCAGAGAGCTTTCAGTCATTCAAATGTATCAAATGATTCATTTTTTAATGCTTACACAATTATAAAAATAATTGACGTGTTTTTATTATAACAAAAAGGTATCGTTCAAAAAAAGGGTGTGAGCGACCCATTACTATTCATTCGTTCTATACGTGTATTTACTTTACCAGCTGATGCGGGATTTTACAATAATATTTTTCCAGCTATGTACTTCAATCAATTTATGTATAATTATGTGTTGTTAATGTGAACAAAAACAAAAAATTAATAGTAATGCCAATGTCTTTAGGATTTTTGTTTTTGTGTTCCTTGCTTATTTTCGGTTTAATCTAAACTTGTTTTAATAGCGTGTTTTTTTCTGTTAAAAAATATGGTATTACATCATGATATTGTAACATCATATGTACAGGTACTAAATTGATGGCATAAGTTACACTGTGTATAATATACATCAAAACAACAATTTATTATAAAAAATGCAATACAAGTAGATAAAGTATCATGCTGAGTTTCTTGAGCAGAGTGTACAACGTAGTTTGAGTATTATTTTATATCTAGTTCAGTACACATAAAAAAGGTAATCTACATGTGTTACCATTATGGTGTCATTTTTTTTTTACTTTTGTACCTCACAATTACATATACTTATTAACAAATGATTTACCATTAACATGTCTAAAAAGGTTATTCATCATGTTAACAATAATTCATATATAAATGATCTATATTAATCTTCGTTTTTGAAGTTCAAATTAAAACATCAAAAATGACTCTTTAAGGTGTTAAACTATATTAGCTTAATAAAAGTGTACTACACAAAAAAGGTATTTTTAGAGTAAGGTTAAGAAAAAAACAAGCTAAAAAATAGCATTCATGTATCAAAAAATTAAAGTTTCGTCATATACAGATATGGATAAGTACTACATAGCATATTCCCAATTTTAGATATTTATATGGAAACATATTAGAAGAAAATGTTACAAAAACTTGAGCAATGGTGTACAACACAGTATGAGAATGTACTTTTTGGATATATTCCAATCATGAAAATTGTTTGTTTACAATTTACATTTCCTTGCAATAGTTTATCTATGATTTAATTTTGAGCTTTAATAAAATCCATACACTTATCAAATTTCATAACATGATGCATATGCTTAACCATATTACGATCTAAATTAATCTTTGTTTTTTAACGTTCTAATTACAACATATCATAAAGACTTTTTAATGTGTTATACTATATAACCTTAGCAATAATGTACTATACAATATAGGTTGTTTTCTTTGGAGTAAGGTTCAAAAATATAAGCTAAAAATAGCAAACTTGTATCAAAAAAAAGGAAAATTTTATCATATGCACATAAAGACAAGTACTATATATCATAATCTCAAATATAGATATTTGATATATATTTGATATTTATTTGATATATAGAAACACATTTGAAGAAAATGTTACAACATCTTAAGAAATAGTGTACAAACACAGTATGGGAATGTGCTTGTTGAATATGTTCCAATAATGAAAATTGTTTGTTTAATTACAATTTACATTTTCTTGCAATAGCTTGCCATTGATTTTACTGTGTACTTAAATAAAATCCATACACTTATCAAATTACATGATATAATGCATATGCTGACCTTATTAGTCACTCTCACATCGAAAGACAAATGGCTGTGAGATTGACTTAGGGTTCATAAAGGACATGTACTAACTTAATGTAAGAGATACAATTTACATGCATATTCTTATTTTCAAGGGTTTATGATTAACACCCCCTCCTAAAAAAAGGAAAGAAAAAGTTACTTTCGTATAGAAAACGAAATTGTGAGAGTATCCTTGGTGGTGTTTTGATAATATTTCTCTTTCACGCGACGAGTTACACTGTGTTTGTTTAATTACAATTTACATTTTCTTGCAATAGCTTGCCATTGATTTTACTGTGTACTTAAATAAAATCCATACACTTATCGGCTCGTGATTCAAGTATAGTAGGCTAATTTAAACTTAGTGTATACTTGTACAGTTTATTTACCTTCATATTAAATATCTACTGACTCTTATCGTCATAAAGGGATTGCATTTTTTTAAAGCTTACATACAATTCACATGTTTGACATTATTTATTGTCTGAATTACAATACTTTATTTAAACGTGTTGATTGTTTCACAATGTAAACACACCTTGATCTATTTAGCTTTCAACTCACATAAGTGTATACTGGCGAAAAAAGATAAGGCAATCTATTTCTGAACCAGAAAAACACGTATGGTTGTACATAGTATTTAACTATTTTGTGGACGTCTATGGCCATGGTAGCTCCAACCAGTATTTGAAGTTACTAAAGTGTAGTGTTTGAACGTGGTCCTGATAGTCTCTATATTTTATGCTGCCTTCATGGGTCCATGCCGATTGTATGAGGTCTTTCCTCTTCAGTCGTACACTTCGAAAAACCTCTTGGTTAAGTCCTGTCAGGTCTTCGTTGATAAACAATTTCTCGCCTTTCAGGTTCTTTTTTTTCGCGCATTATTTGGGTCTTCTTCGTCCGGGATTGTAGCTTTACAATAATTTGTCGGTGTTTGTTTCTATCAAACTTTCCTACTCTATATGCAATGCCAATGTCCTCCTTAACTAGTTTGATTGTCGGCATTTTTGCATTTAAAGTTTTCAATACTATGTTCACATATTTTTCAGCCGTTTCGTTGTCTTTATCTACACAGCCAGATAGCCGTATGTTGTTACGTCTGCTGTATTGTTCAAGTTCGTTTAATTTTTCCTCATTGGTCAATTGTTTTTTGTCATTTCCATTTTCAATTGCTGTTTCTCATCCTTTTCGTTATTTAATTTTTCTTCTAGACTTTTAATTACATTGGCGAGCTTGTCGTTTTCTTGCTGTTTATCGAAAATACTGCTTTCAAGTGTTTCAATTTAATGTATCACAGACTTTAACAGTTCATCTTTCATATCATTAACTAGTTCTCTCATCATGCTTATCAGCCCGCTATCATTCTTTTTTTTTTTTTTTTTTTGGTCAGTATATTACTGAGTTTTTTGTTGATTTCCGCCAATTCTTTTTTCATCCAATTACTTTCATCTTCTACATCCGTTTCACTCTGTTCAATGATCTCTTTGACCTCATTTGCCGGATTTATTTTTGATTTCTTTTTACGTTGCTTCGTTTTTTTTTTGGTTCTGTTTCGCCTATTACTACACTCGTGTCAGCTTCACTCAAGCTGCTTACACTAGTTGCTTTTCGTTTCTTATTACATCTTCGACTTCTGGTGAGTCGAGTTGACTAGCTGTTTGTTCGACGTTTGCTATATTTATTTTGCTGAGTATAGTTACTGAAAATGGCGATAATCCGTGTAAACTATATTCACTTAATCCCCTTATGTAAACATATGTCCTCGTGCTTTGTCGATTTTTACATGAACACAAATGGCGTCGCCCACCCGTGCAATAAATTACAATAGAGTGTTTCAAGAGTTGCAAATTCAGGGTGTCTATCCTATTAGTAAATGAGCTTGTATTTTGACGTCTTTGTACTTTTTCCAGTTGATACATTTTAGCTTATTTATGTGGGTCCCAGGCAGTAAAGGAGTAATGTACTTGTGGTCTAACTATGCTTTGTAAGCATGTTCTATACCTTTTGATGAGAAAACTCATTTTTTAGAGTTGCGTCGAAGAAATCCAAGTGCCTGGTTTGCATTATTGGTGTTTAAGTAAGCATTTTATCCCATTTTAGGTTACTTTGAAGTGTACGACCTAGATTTGTGGCGTGATTTACTTTTTCGAGGATGTGAGCTTCAAAATTTATCTGGAGGTTACGGGCGTCTTGTTGATAAGTTAAATGTTGTTGTTTGTTGCTCGGGAAACCCATGTGGCGGTTTTGACGCATACAATATTTAATTAAACTGTTCGAGTTAAAAAAAAATCTTAGTTTACGTATATTTTGTAATAATATACATTTTTTCGGCATCATATGCGAAGTTTTTTTTTGTAGTCTTTATTTAAAAATTGAGTGGATAAACACTATTTGAACATTTTATTTTATGTTCATTATGTTATATTGTTTTATAATATTTTTTTATTTTAATAACAGATACAACGAACCTGTACGTTGCGAACACACACTTGGATGGGTCGTGGGTCGTGATCATTTTCCAAGATTCTTTGCGGCACAGTTCTAGCCTCGTCAGTTGCACCAGTCGAGATATGTCTGCCTTTCCATCAACTCAAGATATTTGTCTTCCTCTACATCCCGGCAAAGTTCTAGCCTCGTCAGTTGCACTGGTCCGAGTTCTATCTTCCTCTCCATCAACTCAAGATATTCGTCTTCCTCTACATCCTGGCACAGTTCTAGCTTCGTCAGTTATACCGGTCCAAGTTCTGCCTGCCTCTCTATGATCAACTCAAGATATTCGTCTTCCTCTTCATACCGGCACAGTTCTAGCCTCGTCAGTCAACCGGTCCGAGTTCTGTCTGCCTCTCCATCAACGCAAGACATTCGTCTTCATCTACATCCCGGCACAGTTCTAGCCTCGTCAGGTGCACTGGTCCGAGTTCTGTCTGCCCCTCGATCAACTCAAGATATTCTTCTTCCTCTACATCCTGGCACAGTTTTAGCCTCGTAAGCTGCACCGGTCCGAGTTCTGTCTGCCTCTCGATCAATTTAAGATATTCGTCTTCCTCAACATTCCGGCACAGTTCTAGCCTCGTAAGTTACGCCGGTCCGAGTTTTGTCTGCCTCTCGATCAACTCAAGATATTCGTGTTTCTCTACATCCCGGCACAGTTCTATTCTCGTCAGTTTCACCGGTCCGAGTTTTGTCTGCCTATCCATCAACTCAAGATATTCGTATTCCTCTACATCCCGGCACAGTTTTAGCCTCGTCAGATGCACCGGTCCGAAGTTTTGATGCATCTCGAACAACTCAAGATATTAGTCTTCCTCTACCCCCATTCACAGCTCGACATCACCCCATCTAATTATTTGTTTTGGAAAGGTAACCCTATGTTTTTCGAGGTTAGTTTTGTAACTTATTGCTTTATATTTGAATGATATAGACCTAAAGTAAAATTATTTGTTTACTTATAAACTCTTAAATTTTAAAAATGTTTATAACTCAAGCAGTTATTTAATTGCCTTTTGATCAAGTTTTTTATTGAGGCTCCTTTTTAATTTTCAGGTTGATTGCCAGCGAAAATAACAATGTTCTGTTAAGTTAAAGTTGTTGCGACAGAACTCATTTTAATATTCGATCTTAATTTCAGACTGTAAAAAGTTGAAACGTTCATGAGTTATTTAGCATATTCAGCCATATATTTATAGATATGAAAAACGTGAAAGAAATCATTTACATGTTCAAAATATTAGTAACAATTTTTGATGTTATCTTAGTCAAGATGCATTGTGAGTATTCTTCATTTGAGCAAGTTCGAAATTGTATTTTACCGTAAATTGCATTGATCTTCAACTCTACTCTGTCATTTCCATGTCCTCGTCGAACAAAAGGGTCGATACTGAATTCAGACAGTAAGTTTGCCCAAACCTAAGTCACATCCATAATTACCTGTTAATTTTCAGATTCAAACAATCCAGATCAATAACGAAATTTTGAAAATCATACGTTTATTGGCTTAAATTAAAGCCACTTTAAAACTCAAAATCAACGAATATTTCGTTAAATATTTCGTAAAATAAATCAACCCATACCCAATCAGTGTGCCTTATCGCAATAGCCAAAATTTCAACGCCAAATTATGGTCTGGTAACATAGATTTAACGAGATGCAAAATGCTCGCATTTGTGTGTGACAATATATTGAATTTTAATTTCAACGGCCACCGGAAAAACTTTGCGAAACCGAAATTTCGCAAACTTAAGTACCCTTTTTCTTAAAGATTCGCTACTTTGAGACATAGTATGCGATAAAAGTCTTGTCTTTTATTAATATTTGGTTATTTTCACTCATAAAATGCGTTTTCTTCACTATGAAATTTATAAGCAAAGTTGGGGTTCCCATGGGATTTTGCATTTTCCCATGGGATTTTGCATTTCCCATGGGATTTTGCATTTCCAATGGGATTTTTTCTCCCATGGGATTTTTTTTCTCACATAATTTGCAAATGGGAGAAAAATCCCATGGGATTTGAACATTTTAAAAAACGTGTTTTATTTGCGTTTGCAAGCATTTTTACGTTATTAAAGGACTGTATATTGGTCTTATGCAAATTATATATATATATATTTAGTTATAAAAAAATCCCATTTTAAAATGGGAGAAAAAAATCCCATGTTTTTTTTCTTATTTTGAGAGATTTATTCATAAAACTTCTAGAAACATCATATTTTGTGAAATGATGAACAACCTACGTTATTTTAATGCGTTTAGTCGTGTTTGAAAAAAATAAAAAATCCCATGGGTTTTTTTTCCAATGGGATTTTTTTCTTCCATGGGAATTTTTTCCCCATGGGATTTTTTTTCCAATGGGATTTTTCAGTTTCGTAAACCGAATAAGTTTCTTAATGCGAAAAACAACAAGAGGAAATAATAATTACAATTATGAATAATAAATTGAATAATATAAATAACATGAATATTTTTAAAATAAGTTACAATTAAAGGTTTATGCTAGTAGAACTTATCATTTCTTGTTCGAGCAGATGGTTGAGTCCAATTGGTGAGTATGCCAGCTTAGAACCAGTATAAAAGCATCGCAGACAGACAACGCTGTCATTCTGTACACACCGCTGAGTAACAATCTTTATTACATTTCATTTTGCAACAGAAAATGAACTCCGTAGTATAATTGATCTTATATATGCCCTCTGCTTTTGAAAGCGTGCAACACATTAACATAACAATAAGTCCATGCAAAAAACTATGTGCAAATTCCATTCAAAGCTATATACACATTATAAAGGTCAGATGACCCGCGTCATGCGAAAATGGGTCTTATGTCATATGCGGCCAAAGTTGGTCCAACCTAGCTGGTCCAACCGCGCAGTCTGGTCAGGTTCTACGCTGACTGATATATAAAGTCAAGCCATGATTCGTGGTCTCATATCCAAACTCGGTAGCTCCTGTGCTAAACTTTCACCGGAAACGACAGCACCGAGACGGGCGCTCGAACTTTGCGGATGCGCGTTATATGTTATTTATAATAGCGCGATGTGTTTTTTCTTACCTCAAATTAGTAAGCCCAATCAGCGTTTTATTGTGTTCTTTGCTTCTACTATTAACAAGAACTTCAACCGATACGAACATGAATTTTATTTTAATATGTTTATTTAATGCTCGGAAAACTCATTGTTTATTTAGACTACTACTTATAAAACAAAGTCGGGTTTTCAACATCTGTTTTCGGCATATAAATTGTTATTCCAAACCAGATTTAACGCACTTTACTGTACAAAATACCGTTAGGGCCACCGTGGTTACTCATTAAAATGCAGAGGGCGAGAATGCGAGAACGCGAAAGTACGATGACGACAGTGCGACAATACGATGGCGACAATGCGTTCGTACGATTGCGAAAACGCGCTGGTACGATGACGACAATGCGACAGTGCGACAATACAATGGCGGCGTTGCGATAGTACGGGGGCGACAATGCGATAGTCATATCGTACTGTCGCCGTGGTATCATCGCAATGTCGCCATCGTTCTATCGCATTGTCGCCATCGTATTGTCGCACGGTCGCCATCGCATTTTCGAATTGCCGCCATCATACTATCGCGTTATCGCATTGGCACCATCGTACTATCGCACTGTCGGCTATCGCCATCATATTGTCGCACTGTCGTCATCGTATTTTCTCACTGTCGTCATCGTATTATCGCACTATCGAACTGTAGCATTGTCGCCATCGTACTATCTCACTGTCGCCATCGTATTGTCACACTGTCGTCATCGCACTGTCTGATTGTCGTCATCGTATTATCGCGTTCTCGCATTGTCGCCATCGTACTATCGCATTGTCGCCATCGTATTGTCACCCTGTCATCATCGTATTGTCACACTGTCGCCATCGTACTATCGCGTTCTCGCGTTCTCGCCCTCTGGATTTTAATGTGTAACCACGATGGCACTAACGGTATTCCGTAATACTGCCAAAGCACAGTATGATTAGGTCACTCCCAATGCTCAAATCTCTATGTCTATTTTATTAACAACACATGTCTATGGCAGGATATTTAGGTAAAAATTACATCATTCGTGGTGAATATTTACATTATGACTGATGCTTATTCTGATTTGCTTTATGACAATTCCAACATGCTTGTTGTCTATTCGTTTATACTTGATGATTGCTGCAACATTACATCATTCATGATGAATATTTACATTATCCGTGATGTTTATTCTAACATGCTTCATGACAGTTCCAACATGCATGTTCTCTATCGGTTATACTTGATGATTGTTTCAACATGCTTGGTGACTATCCAATGTTTGTGTGTTCATTATTCCTGAAACCAGTCATAATTGGTTTTGCCACTAAGCGTCATTAACAACGGCAGTTAGCAACAGGCAGTAAGCAGAATGCAAGTTACTAAATTATAACAACAGGTGGCGCGCGTTTATTTTCCGTATGTTTAATAAAATACTTTTCGGAAAAAAAGCGAAAACATCCGAATCATTTTGACTAGTAAACTGAATAAGCTGAATTAGTTCCCTTTGTTATATAATCTCCATTAAACTAAATACGTTCATTATTGCCATGAAGACCAGTAGGCCTACACAATGAATTGACTGCCGTGAATGTTTTTGATATTTGTAAGATGCAATTGGCACTCAAGAAATTATACATGTATTTTATTCAGGACATAACGGGGCTGATGTGTTGGAATTGTGGCCCTTCCCTAGTCCAAATAATTACAGTAGACGTAATCTACCGATGTGCATTGCATATCGACCTCATATTTATAAAGTAGCCCAAATCCCCATTGCCACAGACCTGTGCGTGAAACTTTCAGATTTCTCTAGTCTGTTTACCATGCTATAATTACAATTTCTATAAACACATATTTATCATTTTATGACTATATAATGTCTGTGGTATAAAGAGAAACCTGAAAGTTACAAGTACTCGTGTCTAGTACTGTACAACTATTGTACTCCTCGTTGAGAAAACAACTACTTCTACTACATGTATTAAAATATCATAAAACATAATTTTCAATCAAGTTGGAAAAAATCAATAATTAAATGTTATATAAACAGGTTTGTCATGAACGTTGACGTCGCTCTTGGTTACCAGAAAAATTCCCACGCACGGATTTCAACCGTCATTGTTTACAATCAATTAAGTGCATAAGTACTTGAATTTGTATAGTGTTTTTTTAAAGGTGTTTGTCCAGCCACAGGTGGTTAGCGTGTGGCTATAATAATAATTAGTGAAAACATCTTTTGGAATGATAAGTAATCATATTATAACGAAAAATCTACTTTTCTTAAAAAAATAAGTTATATATATATATATATATATATATATATATATATATATATATATATATATATATATATATATATATATATATATATATATATATATATATAACAAGGTATCCAACTCGAAATCATCCGAAAACGGGATGCATCGTTTTAAACAGCCATTACTTCATCAATTTTGCAGCGATTTTCACGATCTTGGTCTTATTCAACGCAGAAATTAATTTCCTTTCTGGAATTGTATATGTCTTGCAATATTTTTACAAATACTGGGTCAACTTTTAAGAAATAGCACGATACACAACTCGCGTGACCCAGCTGTGATCGATCAGACAGTATTCATGACTAAAATCTTCACGGAGTAAGGGCATTTTCCCTGCAAAGTTCACGAACCTCGATACCATAATTCAATAAAACGTATGAAAAAACATTCTTACCGTGCTTGCCGTTGCATTATGCATCAAAACTAACTGTCCAGCGCATTTTGAAACCTTTGTTTACATACATTTCAACCAACTGACATTTTAAACACACGAGTGATTTCATTGCTCCAATGCGGAGGTGTGTCTTTACAACTGGAGATTTCATTCATAAATACGGTCTGATCGATCACAACTGGGTCAAGCGAATTATGTATAGCGTTATTTCTTAAAATTTGACCCAGCATGTGTAGAAATATAACAAGATATATACATTTCCTAAAAGGAAATTCATTTCTGCGTTGAATAAGACCGGGTCATGAAAATCGCTGCAAAATTAATTTAGTAATGGCTGCTCAAAACGATGCACCCCGTTTTCGGATGATTTCGAGTTGGATACCTTGTTATATATAAAACGATAGTGATTTTTTTTATAGAAAAGTTGATTTTTCGTTATAATACGATTATTTATCATTAAAAAAGATGTTTTCACTAATTATTATCATAGCCACACGCTAACCACCTGTGTGTCCAGCACGTGTGCCGGGAGAACAGGGCTTAATGTATTTTTTTGTTAAGCTCTATAATATTTATATCCAATCTGTATGAAAAAATGTCGGTGAACATTATTCCGGTGTGAATTTTTGAAAATATTGAGGCATTCGTTAATTATGGATCTAAAACGGAACATTAATCCGCATAAAAAAACACCGGGCATATTGCATATTAGATCGGACACATGAAATTATTTCGAAAGAAAGCAATAAGAGTTACAATTCTACATGAGTAAGTCTCGCTGCGCACGATTACGCTCTTACTGCTCGTATATATTTGACTCTTGGCAAATACCTAGTGTTTATTTTGCTTAATCTAAATTGTGTCATGCATCTATATGTAATTAAAGCAGCATGACCAACAGCTCTTTCATATGAGAAAGAGATTGACACGAAATACCTACCCATCTATAATAAAGTTTATATGTGCACTTCAATACTATAGTTTTATAGCATTGTATGTGGTGCAATATAAAAGTACTCTAGTAAATTTGAAATTATGTAATCGATTTCCTCTCAACATACATGCAAAGTTCCAGATAACTTTTTCAGCAAAATCTTGGTTTACACTCTATAAAAAATCCAGCCTTAAAGTCTATTATTAATTCTTTTTTTCAGGTAAGTATAATTTTCGGCACATCCGCATTTAGGTTTATAGTCTAAGAAGAGCTCATGACAATTGCCGGGTTACAGCAGACTTTTTGCGATAAAAGGACCAGATAATGGAAAACGTTCGGCTTTTCGACTGTTGTAAAGATGGTCTGTTATTTATAATAACGTTAAAGTGCTGTTGATTTCATAATTGTAATGAGGGCCTAGACGAGTGGGAACTCATTGATAAAATGTTTACATTATATGCATTGATATTGAGTTTTACGCATGATCACACATTTTGAATTCTTATTTTATTTTTCCAATGTGTAACCGTACGCACAGAATTTAAGTCTACTTTTTTACTAAATTTAATTCAATTTTTTTACGACTTTAAGCGTCTTATCTGGAGCTCTGCATACATGCATTAGTAGCATATATTGAAATGTATCCTTAGACTTTCGTTGGTTATTGAAGGTAAATTACTGTACAAAAATGATGGTTAGTCATTAACCAAAAAAAAGTTAAGTCTACAAACACGCGGTTAATTTCGGTTCAGTAGCAAATATCTTACAAAGGGGCGCAACTTCTCCTATAACATAAAATTTCCGTTATACGCCGTAAATTTCCGTAGTCCTCCGTAGCATTTCGGAATGACTGTCAATTGAAATCATTGTATCATGCATGATAGTATGTTGCTTTGTGCTTGGGTGAAACTCACATCTTGCCATCGCGTTAATTTATTAAACGCATTAATATTTGATTCCATTATGCACTGCGCCTATTGCACAAGTCTCACTGCACAAACCAACATACACATATGCAGCATGCAATTAACGAACAAGAATGTTGCATCTGTACACATGCATGATACCATTAAGCAGAATGTAAATAGACATTGGACATCAGGCAAGATGTAAGTGTCATCAATATAAAGAAGTGAAACTCCAGCTGCTGGAGCAGTATTGAATTTTCATTAAAAACAATTAGTTGGTCCTTTATTTAAGGCAAGTGACCGATTGCCCAAACAGTACAAAACAGCACAATACAGCACAATACAAACCAACATAAACACAAAATATGAATAAAGCTGGGGTCACCGCCTTGGAACGGTCAATGCAAAGCATTGGGGGTTTAATCAAGCATGAAAAGGTGTCTACATACTAATTGAAAGTACCATCAAGAATCATGACACAGTCACAAAGAAGGATGTAATTTTTACCTAAATACCCTTCCATACTTGTCGGCACTGTGTGTTTGCTTAATTTCACTGAAGAACGTCTACTGGTAAATCTTACAAAAAAGTGATAAATAAGACTGAGTAGCAATTTTTTCGGCGTTGCTGTTTAACGTCAAATTTGGCCGTTCAACGAACTTCTTAAAAGCCCATTGAATTTTAATGAAGAAGTTTCCCGCTTGTAGGTCCGAATGAATTAAATCAAATTTTGCAATTGGCAATTTGATAGAAATCCCCATAAAACATTGCACATAGCTTTCTGAAATAAACAGGCCACATTGAACGCATTCACGATATCCAACAGCTCTCTTTGCAAAGACCTATCTAGTGTTTCTTGGCCGTGTAAGATCTATAATTAGAACATCGTCACCTAAACATCTACTAATAGAAGAGCATATTTTGGGGAAACAGATTCAATAAGAGTATAAAACGTCCACGATCAATAATGTGTAATTCGTTAAAGATATCACGGCAGTAGAAACATAGCACTTAAAAGAGACCACAATCTGGTACATTTGGTCAATTGTTGCGTCCGTGGCGGACAATACATTTTTAAAAATAAAGCGTACAAAAAAGCAAACACAAAGTTCTTCGTAAGCTTGTTTTAATCTTAAAAACTCATTATCGACAGTCATTCCAGTCAAATACAATACTAACAGTCAGCACTCTAGAGATCAAAATTGCGGATATTATTATTTAATTCAGGGATATTAAGTGTATCAAGTTCGAATTCCGGAAAAAATAGCCGGTAGTCTGGGGCATTAGGTCCCTTACAGGGATAAAAGGTAAATCCCCGCCCGAGCCGTAGATAATTGATTTATTGTAGTCTTTCTAGTTGCAATTTCTGGTGAGTACAATGCGGAATATTACGGATATTTGCAACATGTCGAAGATTTTCGGAAAGTAGCGAAGAGGTTTTCGTCAGTTAATGTTCATGTCCGTGCCGGCCGCTAACTTATCAGAATCAATAAAAAAAGAACCAGGAAAATGGGTACCGATCGCAAATTTCCGGAATTCCGATAAAGCTTCAACATTATTTGTTCTCAAATGATCGCGTACTCGAACGAATCTGTCCCTACGCCTCCAACTCTCTTAAAATCTCATCGGACGTACATTGATCTCAAAATCTATTCTTGACGACTCAAATAATATTTCCTGAATAGTTTGGCCTATTGACGTCCCTGTAATTATAACAATCATTATGGTCTTTTGGATAAACAACGCTATGTTGTTGTAATATAATAACAGTTTAAAATAGTTACCGGTTTTCATTTAATAAAATGATTAAGTCATATTCGAGATTTCAGCGATTGCCAATATTTTGCTTCTGTTTCTCATAAAAACATATGGTGCTTTGTATCTGCTATTGACTCCTATGTAGATTGGCAATATTACATAACCCTTACAGCGGCCGAGCGCAGATATCTGCACTTGGCCGCTAAAAAGAAAAATCTTTGCGCATTATTTTAATTCAAATCTCATTATCATAATCAAAATCATCATCATCGTCGTCGTCGTCACTACCACTACCACCACCACCATCATCATCATCTTCTTCTTCTTCCTCCTCCTCTTCATCATCATCATCATCATCATCATCATCAACAACAACAGCAACACCAACTTAACATCATCATCAAACAACAATAAACATCAATAGCATGCAAAATGTGCTTCATCAACCATACATATTTATATGCGTTAAAACACCATAATAGAACAGCATGAAGGAAGCTGGTTATTACTCTTTTATATTTCCTATACCAATATTATTTTTTTTCGTTAATTGAAGGACTAGTTGAAATCTTCTATAAAAGCCCTCCCCCCCCAATAAAAAAATAAAATAATAATAACCCTAGCAAACAACAATAAACATAGGTTAGTTAGTATACACTGTGCTTTCGCAACCATGCATAATGAATGTTTATGACTTCGGACCGTTGTGATCAAATTTAAAAAAGCAAGATGGTATGTATGCGGCACACAACAAATAGATAATTATAGTTTTATACCTTTAACGTAGTTCATCAAAATAAAGATAAGTTTTTATCTATGTAATACTTAAATTAGGTTTATAACGTATGCATATTTGTCTAAAACTTGTGAAATGTGATTCGTAAGCCGACGACAACATTATCATTCGGACCCTTCTCCCCACCTAACAATCGAGATTAAACACCTGTGGAGATCCCGATCTTATCAATGAATAAACCGGTTCAATTATGTCAAGTCAAATAAAACATGCTATTACTACCCAAATTAATATCTATCAAAAAATGTAAATTGATATACCTACTTAACTAAAACTAAACTTAAACGATTAGCAAGAAAAATATATAAAGAAGAAGCAGGCAAAGTAGACAAATTAATTGTAACATATGTTTTCTCAGTCTCCCACTGTTGAAAAATATAAATAGTATTTATCGCCACCCCAAAAGGGATCTTTATCACACGTTTGGCTCAACTAATATATAATTGTGACAGGACAAACTGTCAACAATAATCTTGTTAATGTTTTATACATAAGTCCAATCAAAGGTTAACTTCCAAGGAAACTGCGGCATGTTAAAACTGTTGATTATGACAAAATGTTGTTTAGTACAAATCAGTACAATAGCGTCTGTTATGTGGCCTATACTAATCCAGTTAAATAAAACTTTAATCGCAGAAAAGTTTAGATTCTTTACACCTTTAAGAAAATATATATAACAGTTCTTTCCTGTTTTAACAAAATGATACATTTAAAAATAAATTATGAAGCATCGCTAGCAATAGTAGAAAGAGAAGTAGAAGAAGAATTATTATTATTAGTAGCAGTAGCAGTAGCAGCAGCAGCAGCAGCAGCAGTAGCAGCAGCAGCAGTAGCAGTAGCAGTAGCAGTAGCAGAATCAGTAGCAGTAGCAGTAGCAGTATCAGTAGCAGTAGAAGTAGCAGTAGCAAAAGCAGTAGCAGTAGCAGTAGCAGTAGCCGTATCAGTAGCAGTAGCAGTAGCAGTAACAGTAGCAGCAGCAGCAGCAGCAGCAGTAGCAGTAACACTATCAGAAGCAGTAGCAGCAGCAGCGGCAGTGGCAGCGGCAGTGGCAGTGGCAGTAGCAGTAGCACTATCAGTAGCAGTAGCAGCAGCAGCAGCAGCAGCACTGGCAGCGGCAGTGGCAGTGGCAGCGGCAGTGGCAGTGGCAGCGGCAGTGGCAGCGGCAGTGGCAGCGGCAGTGGCAGCGGCAGTGGCAGCGGCAGTGGCAGCGGCAGTGGCAGCGGCAGTGGCAGCGGCAGCGGCAGCGGCAGTGGCAGTGGCAGCGGCAGTAGCAGTGGCAGTAGCAGTAGCACTATCAGTAGCAGTAGCAGCAGCAGCAGCACTGGCAGCGGCAGTGGCAGCGGCAGTGGCAGCGACAGTGGCAGCGGCAGTGGCAGCGGCAGTGGCAGTGGCAGCGGCAGTGGCAGCGGCAGTGGCAGTGGCAGTGGCAGCGGCAGCGGCAGCGGCAGCGGCAGCAGTAGCAGTAGCAGTAAGAGTAGCCGAAGCAGTAGCAGTAGCGGCTTTTTGCTTTTTTTGTTTTTGAAGTGTTTATCGTATAAGAAGAACGCAAGGAAGACAAATTAATTGTAACATGTGTTATCTTAGTCTCCGTTGTAGTAGTATTTGTTGTATCTACACAGCCATTTTTCAGTCACCTGAGAGACATGTTTTTATAAGAGATTTAATTGTGGACCAATACATCGTGTATTAATATCAGTGTACCCACTGGGACACCACATGGGGCGAGGATTAACAGATAAACTAGGCCTTCAATTAATTATGCGCTGAGAGGCAAACAATACTATAACTAACTGATAATTTTAGGATTGGGATGTGTTTGTATCTTATTTGAAATCAGCTAGCTTAATTTAAAAACTAATTATAGCCTCATTATTATCACAAGAACATCATCACATATTCATTGTTCAATATATAATCATGTCACCATCACAATATGCCAGAGCGTTAGTATGTATTGTGCCTACTAATACTACAGCAACATTTACAAAACTTATTACAAACCAACCACTCAAGCTTTAATTAAGATTGATTTCAATTTATATTATGACATACATTAAAGATCACTGTCAATTAATTAAAAAATAGCTTGATGCTTCGTACTCAGCGATTAAAATAAAAGAAACGTTGCGTACACATTAATTGGGGTTAATAAAAAAAGTCTGCAATTAAAATAATCAAATTTAAATAATACTAGATTTAGTTTCAAATTGTCGCTCAAAATATGTATCAGTTATATCAGTTACTAGGGAATCGATTTGTTTAATCTCCGCAATCCAATAATAATTATGGTGTTTGTATGACAAATTAATAGCTATTCGTCATTGAATGTATGATACTCATATAAATATTGAAACAATAACCACAACAACAACAACAACGTATGTGATTATGTATATATCTTCTTCAGATATTCTGTGTCATACTATCGAAGTTATCATCATAAGATTCATAATAATAAAATAAACACTATTGCAATCTTAGTAAAAACCAACTTAGCCGTTATGCTGATGATTTTATTTTCAGTATGCGTGTACATTTCAATATTATATAACAACAAGTGTTCACAAATACCTATGTTTAATAATTATTAAAAACATGAGAACCAATGAAGGTATTGCATTTTAATAGACTAGTTTTACCGTGTGTGTACATTCATATAAAATCTTAAAGAAAATCACACTTGAGATAATGTCTTTGGGTTTTGCTATTTCTAATCGATTTAAACACCATAAAACCACCGTATTTTCTCTTACATTCTAAATTTTCTTACATTTCCTTTTTAAGCCAAAATATTTATTTTTTCATGATTCTAAATTTTCGGACATACGGATTTTGATACAGTCAGTTAAACAGCGCTATTTTATCAGATTTTGGCCCTGTTTTTGCTTATCTGATGACCCTTCGATCATGCATTTTTACAACCGGATTAAAGTAATAAAACAGAATCATGCCTAAGGGCAATCGACCATTACATTTGCGTACTTGGGAAAATTACCTTGTAAACCTCTAATAAGCAATGGTTCCTTCCAACAGCGTTTGAAATGATATCGTATTAAGAAAGCCAAACGTTTATTGATTTTACTTTTTCGGCGTAAGCTGTATTAAGCCAGCTTTTCACCCTGACTTGACCTTTGTAAGTGTCCAATAATACTCAAATAAAATTTCCCGCGGCTAGGTACGAATGAATACACTTCATTTATTCCATTGGCTGATTTGAGTATAACACCAGAACATTGGAAACATATCCGCGTCTTTGTAACACTGTTTTTCTGCATGAAACAATTTTATCTCTAATGAAAAGGCTCAATAGATAGAACAGTTTTTCAATCAATTTTCGGCATAAATACAGTTTGTGCGTTCACCTTTTATTTTCAGAGAATTACCAGCGCAAAAGCGTTTATACTAAAGGCTATGTTGTCATATTTAGAACTTACTTGCATTGCATTTCAACCCGCGAGGTTTCGGGTCAAGTCGCGGCCATTTGTGAAAGTCAGAGTTTATATACAGTTCATCACCGGAGTTTGCAGAAGGGGTTGCGATCATTGTGTTACACCGGTCTTACTGACAATAACGTAGTGACTGTAATGCATTGCATTCCAATCCGCAAGGTATCAAGGTCAGTTTGCGGTCAGTTGCAGAAATCTTTATATAAACGCCGTCTCGTAAACTTTGTGCACTTGAAGTCTGTTTTGATCAGAGAGATACTAAATAAAGATATTCGGCGATATTATTGTGGTATGTCAATCATCGATTTTTAATATGGTTTCAACCATGATTAGGACCAATTTTGATAAAATTAACTAGAAATATTTATCCATTTAGACCAGTTTATTAAGCAAGAGCACAATAATTCACTATACTATAATTATGCAATTAAATAAGATTCGAGTATTGCCGGCTGACCTATATGCACTCGTTTATTTTCATGTTTCTTGTGTTTTTCTATGATGTAAATATAGATATCTGAGTAATAATATCACATAAAGCAAAATAAGCCACGAAATCTGGCGCAACACCCCGTAATTGATTTGCTTATGATGTAGCTAAGAACTGCGCAGAAAAAAGGCATCCGCTACTTTTTATCTCATAGAGATAACTTTTGATCGTTCATAAACATCGACCACAATCAACGCCGTATATCTTTTTTAAAGATATTTCTTGTTATATATTATTTCAGCTGATTGCAAAGCTGTTAAGTTGTATTTTTAAAGTAAAGAACGAAGGGAACAACACAATAAAATTATGTACATTGATGTATTATTTTTACTTCAATTAAATAATTGACAAACAAACATAACACACTTGTCTCTAAATATTTTTCGTATTTAAATTTTCCAACACGAAAAACAATATCTTTAAGTGACCGGAAACTTATAATTATTACGGCATATAGTAAAAGCAGTGTTGTCTGAACCATAAGTAAAATAAAAAATAAAAAATGACACAGCTTATTTTTCCCTCAAGTGTTAATGATAATATGGATAAACAATTAAAAATACATAAAGTCAATTGTGTTAATTACTCGTTATTGAAATATTGCAATGCCAATTATAAGACATCTGATTAAAAACAAAATGTATGGTGGAATACCTAATCTGGAAATTCAAACTAATGATACTATTAATGCAATAACAACAATCCCATCTTTTCAAGCGCAATCAGAAAACTGCTACAGCTTTGTATTAACAAACATAAATATGTTTGTGCTTATAGATTTAGATAAACTTCAAATCTTATTTAAAAGTTTTGCTACTCTGTTGATAACTAGCAACAGCAAAAAGAAAGATACCATTTTTTATCATCTAATTTTATTTATATTTCATTGTTAATTTTTTTATGATCACAAGGATTGTTTGGATAACAGAGTGTGTCTAGATATACCGGTACCCTTATCAATATTTTTATGAATTGCAATAAAGCGAAATTAAACAGGCCCTAATACAGACATCATTTTTATCGGAATGCGATTATTATTTCAATAGCAACTCGTAACGCTTTTTGGATTGAATGTGTAATGAATACTTTTAGCGACAAATTCACTTGGTCAAATACTGCATCTTAAACGGATAAATAAAATTGAAACCATTTATTTTCAATATTATCAACATTATTATTTATTTATTAATACATTAAGCAGCAAATTATATTAATAAAAAAGATTTGATATAACATCCGAATTCACTGCAAAAATGAGCTGAGCGATAGGTTTTACGGTTGTTGAAATTGTTCATGATGATAACGATGATGACGATGACGACGATGATGACGATGACGACGACGAGGAGGAGAACAACGACGATGATAATGACGATGATGATGACACTGATGATGATGATCACGACGATGACGACCATAACGATGTTGTTGGTGATAGTGACGATAATGCTGCTGCTGTTGCTGATGGCGATGCTGCTGATGATGATGCGGTGGAGGCGGAGGAGCAGGACGAGGACGAGGGCGACGATGACGACGACGACGACGACGACGACGATGATGATGATGATGACGATGATGATGACGATGATGATGACGATGATGATGACGATGATGATGACGATGATGATGACGATGATGATGATGATGATGATGATGATGATGATGATGATGATGATGATGATGATGCTGATGATGATGATGATGATGATGATGATGATGATGATGATGATGATGATGATGACGATGATGATGATGATGATGATGATGATGATGATGATGATGATGATGATGATGATGATGATGATGATGATGATGATGATGATGAGATAATGTTGATGATGATGATGATGATAACGATGAAAACGATGATGTTGATGAAAATTACGATACTGTAAGTAGTAAATTAACTCATTAATTGTTATTATAATACACAGGCACATGCTAATGGATCTGTATCCGCAAGGCGGTCAAATGAAAACTCACTTGGTATAAATATGAAAAATTTAATCAAAATATCATACTGCGGAGTGTTAAAATGTGTTCAAATCTAGCGAAATTGTTGCAGTACTTTTCTACCGAAACCAATGCTTAACCCAGTTATTTTAAAAATAATTTCAAAATACCACGATACACGTCAATTGGCTAACAAATACATTTGTAAGTTTTACCTCACTCAAAAACAGTATTTATTGAAGACAGGGCGTCAACAATGTCCAAGTTTCATCAACGTAGCTTAAGTACCCAAAGTACCTTTCCGTTTGATTTATCGCAGGATCCTGGGTCCGCACCCACAGTCTTTTAAAGTGTCTGCATTTAAAAAAGATAATAATTGTTGTTTGTAATAATCTTTTACAGCTCATAAAAACATGTAAATCCTCAATTCGTAGAGTTTCAGTATGATTTCATTTATTTAAAAATAAAGACGGTTAACATATTTTATACACACATATATTAGAAGCTATACGCCATATAACATAGGACATAATGTATATTATAAATCAAAGCGCTGAAGGTACTGCAGTTGTTCGCTGTTGTCGTCCTTGATTAGCTTGTTCGCATTGCATATGCTTATCATTGTGCACAGGCTTATCTTATTTGACGTGCATTAAGCCCCGTTTTCCATGAAAGCAGCCAATATGTACATATTTTAATGATAAACACTAGACTGGCCAATGGCGTTTACAAGCTGGTATATACATTCACTGCTAGAGCAGAATCATTTGTCGTCTGCTGCAGACAGGCAGTGGTAATCGTTCCTAGCAGAGTGAGTTGTGGTTCTTGCCGTACTTAAGTCTTCTAAGCACCTACTGATTTGCATTTATTACCCATTATCTTGAAACGCCGACTAATAAAGTGCGATAAACCGCCTTTAAGCACTTGGCACATTAACAAATAAGAACATTCCACACCTAACTCCTAACCGAGAACCGACGTCTTTAATCGCGAAACTTTTACCAGAAATTGAATACCGCCAGAAACAACAATGAGCTCACTTCGATTAAATATAAATAGATTATATTCATTGTGTCCTAAGCAATCTTACATATTAACCGAAAATCGAGCGATTACAGTATTATATATGACATCGGTCATATATATTGCCTCAGACATGCGAGAGCGCCACGATGAGTGAAGAGTGTGTGTATCAGAGTTTGTTTACAGGTCCTACTGGCCTCTTCACGAGGTTATAGTAGCCCGACCTGTAGAGTGATGAATGAAATGGATGTAGTAACAATTATATGAACACGATATATCCGTACCAATATCCATGTGAGCACATACTAATAATAATTAATTTTTTAATCGCCATTAGCTTGAAAATAAACGTAAATAGATACAACAAAGACCAATTCGGAGACTTTAACATTTTAAATTACCTCCCCTGCAATAGAAAATATATATGGAAACTCGCATTCTATGGAGTATCAAAATCTCAATATATCTTTCTCCGAAAAAAAAATTCTGCTAAAAATCATCTTAAATTTAGCTGTATATTCGTATGTAATTAATTAAACAAGAGTTATAAAAAGGCATCGCAAAAAATCTCGCGTTTTACTTGAATAAATTACCTCCCTTAAGCCTATCGGAATATCAAAAATACGTATATAAACAAAACGCGTTCCTTGCATAAGTGATAATAAAACGCGTGCCCGTGCCACTCGTCCTCCAAATACTTACTAAATATAGTACAACGTATCTACAATCATTGCGACTAACTCAAACCTCAGTAAATAAGTAACCAGGATAAATATACGTTTAGGTAATTAAGGTATAAAACATACATATAAAAATTTACACGCTCCCTGTCTGCCGAACCCGATACATGGACTATAGCCACAAGAGGTTCCTATGTACCTATGTAGCCGGATTGCGCCCTCAGAGCGCCCAACACCGACACAGATCACGCTACTCTCCGGTCAAACACAATACTACATAGGACTGCTGCCTTTGTCACCATATTATCAGAATCATTAACGTGCAAAATGGAAACTTTCAACTGTCCTTTCACTTCATACATAAGCCTAATTATGATCGTTTATCGGAGTAACGGTGATTTCGATATCCGAGCCTTAAAAAGGTAGAATTACCGAAATTCCCGTTCTTACACGTTGTAGCATGGATCGGGTATTGAACACGATACACGTGTGTATTAGCACCCTACTGTAGTCCCGGTGGGGTGCTCGTTATCAACTGCATCAATACACCGGTAAGCAACCAGGGGGATATCATATGAAAAAAGAACTATCATGCATGTTTGATGTGTTAAAGTGTGTCACAAAATTTCCCTAACTGCCGATGTCGGCTATTATTTCGGTATAAACATGCAAAGAAATTAACATATATATAATGTAATTGCCGGTATGTTCTTGGACATTTTGTATGTCAAATGTTCATTATTTGTATTAAAATTAAGACGATGCTTATTTGCCAGAAAGCGTTTATTTCAAATTCAAAACAAGCAATAATCATACATAATACCAAAATATAAAACTAACAAAATGACAACACTCTCGCTTAACGCAACGTTCAGTGGCACGTGCACTTAACAAAATTATTGCAACTAATGCAAGCTGTAATTAATATGTGACTACTTGCTATACAATCAGTAACATGCGAAAATTGATCTTATTTAATTGTGGTTCCCTCTTTGAATTTATGTTGCCTGTCGACTTTTAGAATAATGTGTCAGTAAGAAATGTATTGCTTGCTCTACAACCAGCATCATGCGAAAATGGATCTTATTTAATTGTAAATCCCTCTTTGAACTTAAGTTGTCAGTCGACTTTTAGAATAATGTGTCAGTAATAAATGTTTTTCTTCAGTTTCACATGTTTTTTTTTAAAGAAAATTTAGTGAAAGATGCAAACGTGTCTTATTTATTTTTTTCTGTGTCTTCAATGTTGCTTATTTATATGTGACTGCGTGCTTAGTTTTTTTCAAGAAATGAACGATGCAAATATGTCTTATTTTAATTTTATCCATGTCTCAAATTTGGCTTATTTATATAAAATAAAATGATATACTGCCAGTGTCATGCAAAAAAGGATCTTATTTCTTAATATCCACATTCACGCTTTGTTCGTTATTAGCACCGTCTTTAATTAGACTATCTCTATTTAAAGTACAGATTACTGTGAACTTAATAATTGTGCAACGGTGATGTTGATCCATTATCGTTGTTAATTTAAAATGTAGACAACAAGTTAGCAATTAATGAAATCAGTTATTTTGGAAGTAAATCTATTTTTTTCTGTACAGTAGCCAGGTGGATGTGTATTGAGCGGATAAGATAGGGATCACCACAACAGGTTGCTAATACACAGTATAGACTTCCCCTATTATTGTATTTGTTATTTACCTGATTGGAATAAATAAAGTGTTAAAGATCATTTCATGTGAAAAGCAGGATTTCTGACATAATTTCAATCGTTTTGCTTTTATACACAATTTCATGGAACAATTAATATATTGGCGCGATGGAACACAATTTATAAATCAAGCTGACAGTATAGTATCAGTTTTTAATTATGTGTAATTTAATTCGCATCTCTCCCTTAACTCAATGACACGTGAACTTATAACAATTATAAAACATCACGTGCATCATTAAATATTTTTTTTAATTATGAAAACATATTATATGTTCTACATGGTTTTGTTTAGTTTTTTTACTCAACCAGAGAGACATTATAAAACATTGTTATATATAAAGCGCTTTACTTTTCTACATTACATAAAGATATATCGATTTTTTTGTTAAGTGTACGTGCTTGACATATTTATAAAATAGCAGTGTTTATTTTTGTAATAAAATCGAAAATTGACATTTAATTTGATGCAATCCACATTGTTTAGCGGCCAAGCGCAGTATTCCGCTCTCGGCGGCCGATGGTGTATTGCAATATATACAATGAAAAGCTGGGTTTCTGACATAATTTCAATCGTTTTGTTGACGCGGAAGTGCTTTTCGGTGGCCAAAAATACTATTGTGCCCTTTATTTAAACCTAAATCAGTATTTTACACTTGAAGGTTTGTACAGCGGGGATTTCGGTACCGGCGCGGGTTTATGTGCTTGTTAAGAATGACCGAAATCCCCGCTAAGAGGCAACATATGCTGATTTATGCTTTGATTAAACATTGATAACAAATTGCAAAAGTGTATAGCATATTGTAAATAAGGTAGTACGATATCATTTGTTTCATCTGATTTGTTTGGAAAATACTTTCTGTAGACGTATTATTACTATGTCATGTTATATTTAAATATACTTTTGTGTAACCAATGTTTTAAATGTACATTTTACCTTTTTTACATTCGTTTACACATTTTTCACATTAATAAACTATTTAATAATGGAAAAATATTCTGATAAGAGTGTTTTAATGATTAACACTAATATGATTGTGTGCAAATAAGCATTAATACAAAGCCAGAACCCAAACATAATGACATATAGACCCTTTAAGGCGTAATATGGGGGATTGGCGTAAACATGGGTGATTTCGGCTCTGGGCGTACGAATGTAGCAGTACCGAAATCCCCGCTAATTATTTTCCAAAAGAAGTAACCGAATGGGAGATAATACATGTCACTGGTTGCTAATGGAAAAAAAAACACTATAATAATTTTGTTGACACTTGAAGGTTTGTACAGCAGGATTTCGGTATCGGCGCGCGTTTAAGTTCTTGTGTAGAATTACCGAAATCCCCACTGAGAGACAACTTAATGCTGTCAAGAGTGCTTAATAATTAACATTTATATCATTTTTTGCACCTTAACATTCATGTGAAGTCAAAAACCATTCATACCGATGACCTATTGACCCTTTAAGGCGTAAATATGGGGATTTCGGTACTAGGCGGGCGAATGTAGAATTACCGAAATCCCCGCTATAAGTTTAGCTGCACTTTTAGTTTTAGTTTTTTGTGTAAGTAAGCTTTATGCAATATATACAATCTACATAACATCCAATAGCATATAACAGGCACCACATGTATATGAGAAACAACAACAAAATATTTCTTAAACATTAACGTCAAGTATTACTGAACTTTTTGAAAGAACTTTTTGTATTTACCACGGCCGGAGTTCATAAAAGCTCATTGGGATAGTCTTAACCTTAGTTCTTCTGCAATTTTCCGATGCTGGTATTTTGCAAAGAAACACTTAACATCTGAGCAATACAAAAAAACATGAAAAAATAAACATGCTCAAAATTAAATATTATTTCACGCTTTGAAATTACTATTTTTGAAGATATTCAATATACATGTACATGTACACGGTAGCGGTAAAGTGTATTTGTCTACGACCGGCCGCTCCCGATGTCAGTCGCTGAAATCACGAATAAGACTTAATTATTTTATAAAATGACAACGTTTAACTATTTTAAACTGTTAGTATTTTGTTACAATATATCGTGTCTTTTTTATTCGAAAGATCATTTTTATAATTAAGGGGTGTCAATAGTCAAAATTATTCCGGAAATCGTATTCTAGCCGTCAATGATCGATTTTGAGATCAATGTAAATGTTAAAGGGGATTGGGGCGTAGTGACAAATTCGTTCGAGTGCGCGATCATTTGAGAAGACATGATGTTGACACCGATTTTCCCTGGTCTTTTATTATTGATTTCTGATAAATAAGCTGCCATCACGGACATGAACATTAACTGACGAAACCTCTTCGCTACTTTTCAAAAATCTTACAATTGCAAATATCCGCCATCTTGAGAATTAAAATGATCGATTAGCAAATTAAATCACTGCAGTAGCGCATTGTAAACGCTATGTTTACCATATTATATATATATTGCTCATTTGCTAGATTACTGGTGACTGGTTTCAATTTTCTTAAGTTAAACGACAGGCATATTTCATTTTATGTGCAGAAGACGTATCTCAATATGTTTTCGGACATTCATTGTCCGATACGATATGGTTCGACGATTTAATTTATTTTTGACGTTGTTAATTACATTGTCAATTTTTTATAGAATGACATATGCACATGCATAAAATTCCGCATGTACTCACCAGGAAAAGCAACTAGAAGACTACAATAAAACAATTAGCCACGGCTCGGGCGGCTGATCTCCCATTCATCCCTGTAAGGAACCTACTTTCTCAGACTCACGGTTTTATTTTCCAGATTGTAAACAATTGACATCCCTGAATAAAAATTAATATCCTCAATTTTGATCTCTAGTGTGCTGACTGAAGTATTGTCCTTGACTGGAACTACTGTCGATAATGTGTATTTGAGATTGAAACACGCCTTTGAAGAACTTTGTGTTTTCTTGTTTTATGCTTTGTTGTTTTTCAAAATATTTTGTCCGCCAATGACGCAACGATTGATAAAATGAACCAGATTGTGGTCTTTCTAAAGTGCTATGTTTCTACTGTCGTAATTTCTTTTACGAACAGCACATTACTGATCGTGGACTTTATTTGATTGTTTAGACTTTGGTACGATGCGATGTCAGTCCATCCGGGAAGATAAATTGCTTTGCGCCCGTTTGTGATCTATTCCCAATACAAAAGTCCATGCGTCACCCGTTTACGATGACATAGGTCCGTTAAGAGCGTTCCAATTGAGAAAAATGGGTTTTTAAACATGCTTTTTCTATGTCCTCGCTGTTTTGCAACCGCACACGAACACATGTCAATGCGGTCAATGAAATTCAACGATCAACACTATCACCAAGATCAAAGCTCTTCGTTACGATACGATACACTTGTGGTACATTGTATATCTATTATATTATAATGTTCGCAAAGTCAACAATGAGTATGATTTCATATCACGTAGGTTTTATCGTCTTTTTTTCTGTGAATATGCTGTCAGATAGGCCATCAAAACGAAAAACCAAAATTAATTGTACGCACAATTTTATATATGCTCTGCTCTGCTCTGCTCTGCTGTACTCTACTCTACTCTACTCTACTCTACTTGACTCTACTCTACTCTACTCTACTCTACTCTACTCTACTCTACTCTACTCTACTGTACTCTACTCTACTCTACTCTACTCTACTCTACTCTACTCTACTCTACTCTACTCTACTCTACTCTACTCTACTCTACCATACCATGCCATACCATACCATACCATACCATACCATTCCATACTATACCATACCATACTATACTATAATATACTAGTATATTATATAATATTATATAATATAATATAATATAGTGTCTCCATCGTGGATATATGTTTCGTGTAATTATTTTCACGCCTGCGCAGGTACTTCGTTAAATTAGTGCATTTTCATCATATGCACAGTGTCACCGTTAACTATGCACCGTAGACGTGCCGCGTCTGGAAAAGGTTATAAGTGACTGTATTGTTGGGTTAAATATTAACGTGTATTTGCAGAAAAGAAACATATTTAACCTAGTCGATTTGCTAAGCCAATTAAAGTGTTATCCAGAAGTATCCAGAAGTATCACTATTGAATTTGTCATCGTTTATTGAATTGATTTGAATTTAATCTATTAAGATTAGTGCAAATCTTTAAAATAATACACCTTTTTTGTACCAAAAATCTTAAAACATTCACTATGCACACTAATTAGATATACACATATATAAACGATATAAAATGTAAAATGTTCCATTATTTTATATTTTTCGCATGATATTTATTATGTTCTCGAATTATTGTTTACCAAATCAATTATGTTATGTATATGGTGTGTACTTTTTGGGCTGGAATAATAATTATTTCTCATTTCACAATAATCAGAATCAAATCACTGATTGTTTTTTGTTTTTATCCCATAATTAAAACAAAAACGTCTATGATCGAAAAATGAATAGTATAGTGGATAATTTTCACAGGTTTTGTTCTGAGTGTTCGCTGACTTATTCTGATGAAATCAAATCGACAGCATATGTGATATAAATATTGATAGGAACAATTGTATTCACCAGACAATGAAATACTGCAACTGTGTATAACGTGGAATAAAAAACTAAAAAACACCTAAACATTCTCTTAGTTCGTGAAGTTGACGCAACATTGAATATGATGACGTCTTTTAAAAGACTGTGAAACTATATGAAGATGGCCGATGTGTGTATACATGTATATCGAATAGAATAATAAATATTGGGCGCTCTTGCATTTTGTGTGTTCCATCATTATATAACGGTTATCTCATTCTATTTGATCTGTGTTAACCGTCAACCGCATTCGGTAATGCATAGCTTATATTAACACAATCAGTAAAGCGTGTTTCGAAAAATCCAAACAATTTTCATCATCACACAAAAGAGTAACATAAATTTTAATACAATATATATAGGGAAACTCATATGATTCGCGTAATGTGAAAATAATTATCATGCTATAATTCGACCACGAAACTTGACGTGACTTAATACCGAACAATACGGAATGGAGCTACGCTGGCCGTATATGACATAAGACCCATTTTCGCATATTATCTTATCAATGCTTATATGAATTTGATTGCTATAATCCAATGCGTATTCAGTATCCATACTGTTTTCATTTTCAGTCGAGAAATGATATAAATTGTTATCAAGATTATTTGTATAGTACGGTAGCGTTCTCTACACAAGTGAGATTTATTTGTACTGATAAATTTCTGTCAATCTCACCATTCGGACTCGACGATCGGCTCGAATAAAAATGTTAGTCGCTTAAAAGTACAAATTACTCATATTAAGCACGATTATTATTATTATTATTATTATTATTATTATTATTATTATTATTATTGTTATTATTATTATTATTATTATTATTATTATTATTATTATTATTATTATTATTATTATTATTATTATTGTTATAATTATTATTTATTTTTTTTTTAATTATTATTATATAGCTTTTAGAAACTTATACCTAAAAAATCCCATTGGAAAAAAAAAAACCATGGGGAAAAAAATCCCATGGGTAAAAAATCCCATGGCATTTTTTATTTTTTTTTAAACACGATTCAACGCGTTAAAATCGCGAGAATTGTTCATCATTTGTTAAAATGTAGTGTTTTTGAACGTTACATGAATAAATCTCTAAAAATCAGAAAAAATCCCATGGGATTTTTTTTTCCCATTAAAAAATGGGATTTTTTGTCTACCAACGAAAATTGAACGAAAATAAGCACAAATGCTTTAACAAATCTTAAAATCGATAACTTAGCCTAAACGAACGTGTTTTTTTTTGTTTTTTTAAACCCATGGGATTTGTTCTCCCATAAAAAAGCTGGAGAAAAATCCCATGGGCGAAACCGAAATTCCCATGGGAAAAAGAAAAAACCCATGGGAATATTCAAAAATCCCATGGGTATCCCAACTTTGCAAATAAAGTTCATAGTGAAGAAAACGCGTTATTTAAGCAAAAATAACCAATTATTAATCACAAGTAAGACTTTTATCTTATACTTTATTACAAACAAGCAAATCTTCAAGAAAAAGGTTACTTAAGTTTGCGAAATTTCGGTTTCGCAAAGTTTTTCCGGTGGCCGTTTTTCCCGCGACGATATTCGAACATTTACGAGCGAACGCGATATTGTTTTCGGGCAGCTCATGGGAACTATGTCGTGCATCCGACTTAGAGAGTTAATATTTATTGACAGCTGCATGAATATCAATTAATTAGATTGTTAGCTTAATACGATAACCGTACGTGAGATTTTATTATATTTAAATAATGACGCTTTTTTATAAATGTTTTAAGTTTAAAATATGTTATAAAAGCAATTCAAACACTGCTTTATAGTGTATTGCCTGACACGAGTTAAAGAGTTGTACAAGGCAGTTATTTAGAAATATTTGACGTTGAACATTAAGGGTTAACATTTTGTTGTTCTGTTTTGTCCAAGTTAAAATTTTGCAACTCAATAGATATCTTCATTTCCTGTATAGTACTAGCAATCGGTAAATTTCTTTAATTAAAGATTGATTAAAATGTGTTGCTTAATAATCTTTTGAGAGTATCATTATTCAAAATAAAATAGCCACGCTCTGTGAAAAAGGGGTATAATTTTTACGTAAAGTACAGTCCGCACAGGCTAATAAGTGACGACACGTTCCGCCTAAATCAGGCTATGGCTGTAAGCTGGGGTACTCGCCTCGGAATGGTCAATCTAAACATACGCGCGGCTTAAACCGGTTTGAAGGTTCGTCCAACTTCGCACTCATTCTAGAATCAGTCACACGAATACTATTAGTCTTAAACCATCCCGACCAAAAACAAAACAACTCAAAAGCTTGCCTGCATTGGACAAATAGGATGCATACTATACTTTGACGTTTATCTCGGTAACTATTGGAATGTAAACTATAATAGTCCCATTGTCGCTACCAGAAAAATGTTTAAACCGAGTGATGAAATATGTTTTTTAATTGTTGAAATTAATTTTTTTAAGCTTCGAGTATAAACATCACAACATTGCAAGCTTTGATCTATCGCCAATTTACAACATTTCCTAAAGAAAGTAGCTTGACTCTAAGCCGCTTTTAAAGCATGATCATAACGAACAGCATGTTCAGATAAATAATGTTTTAAGCTATGGCTATATGAGTTAAAACAGATAAAAATAAACTTAAATACAGCCCGATCAGCTACTAAATAAGTTAATCATGTTATCACTATGATATCCTTTAATTATGACAAGGGCAACGACAAGCAAATGACAAACACATATGAAAATAAATACGTTCATCTCCTCGAAATGGTCAATACAAAACACTGAGTGAACTGTTATATAGACCCAACAACAAACTCAAATTATTCTCAGAATATTTATCGGAATCACATTGCACATCAATAGCAATCAAGAAATTATAAACATTTGAAGTTAACAATTTAATTAGTAATCAACCACTAGATTTATTGGCCGCAAACCTTAGCAGGGGACATGTTATATGACTATTATCTTTGATATAAACGATGGTGAATTTCACAATGTCGACTAACGATTAGATTCATCTGTTTGCGCTGTAATAGTATTACATACCATACAATAATATACGAAAACCATGATAATAACAGTACAGTCCATGCGTTTTCCCCCAAAAACTCGCTCCCTCCGCGGGGCGTTTTATCTCATCCATGCCGTGTAAGTAGCCCGTTATGCATTAAAAAACATTCGACAATTTTCTAAGGTTGCAATGGCTAGTGCCATTTAAAAATACCTTTTGAATTGCGTAATGGTATGTATTTTTATATACCGGTTATTTCTACACATTGTAGGGGTAATGTTGTCATAAGTAGTGTAAAATAAATAACATCTTGTTCATAAAATTCTATATATATTATGTAAATTACAGCTGCAATTGTTATATGGAAATAGTTCGAACAGCTGAATCAGTTCAAATGAAGTTTAATTCGGTGAAATAACGTGCCACTAATAATAATGTCTTTATTTTGTGAAAGCATCACACAGGGTTGTGAACAAAATTTGCTGGTTTCTAAACTGATGTTAGTAATGTATCCCGAAAATATATTGCACATGTATGGTACCAATGCAATGTTAAGGAAAACTCACAGAGGTAATTGAGGGTATGTTGTAAGTTTGTTGACATCGCATTTTGCACCAAATGGGAATGCATAATGGTGTGACCTCAGTGCTTTATTCAACGTTATTAATAAACAATTAACAAATATTTATTAATAACAAGTTATACACACTTGACGCTTACTTACGGGAGATAATCGCCTTCTTATTTATTTGTGTTGCTTTTGAAAGTATTTCCCTTTAAACTATATAAAACAGATGTTACCACATGTGATAAATAATACAAGTGCATATTTTACTTGCATTCATAGAATATATGTATTATAAACAGATTGAGAAAGTTCAACCATTTTATATACATAAAGAACACATATAAATGTTTTTCAATAAAACATGTCAGATAATTTACAATATCCTATGTCGTTGAAAAAACTTAATACGATTTAGGCTTTACATAGTGCGTTTAAGGATGTTCTACTTGTGGATGCAGTTATTTGGTAATTTAGAGCACACATTTAACTATTATAAAACAGATCCGATTAAAAAGTGCCAATTCTGTCCACCTATCGGTTGGGAGGTACGCTGTCTCGATCACCCCTAACTTTATAGTAGTCTTTCCAAATACAAACAACAATGTTCTTTGTGCCTAACATTTTGTTTTCAAAATTGTAAATAAATGCATGTACATTATGACAAATAACACAATCATGTAATGCAATCAGATATGAACAACATATGCAACACATCTAAAGTGTTATCCTAATAATAGAACTCAATGACGTGCCAAGCATAAACTTAAGTTAAGTTTCACTACCTTTTATTAACAGCTGTAAGAAACGAGTTTAACATTATACACGTATTTTGAAGCTCCTGCACATTGTTCTGACACATACATATTTTTCATTATAAACATTTTACAAAAGAATCTGCGTTTAAAATTGTGTGTATATAATATACTCATACCTGTGGGCTGAAATGGTACAAGGAGAGCTGGTTGATGTGATGTCATGTGACAAATTCGTTAAGTCAGTTTGTTGGATCAATTCAGTTGATTAATATTCATGTTACAAATGTATTTCTTTATGAAGGATATGTTAAACCTTGGCTTTAGTTCCGCATGTTTCTTCGTAACAGAACTATGTTGGCGATTTTTACTTTTAACACAGTGTTATAACGGAAAGAAAATTGAGGTTTCATCCTATAATAATACAATCAGTACACTAATATCATGTAAAAACTGTTAGTGTAATTTTATTAATCAGGTTATACAAATCAAGCCTCTAAGAAACATGATATGCTCAGGAATATGTAAGTCCACAGCTTGTCACAGTACTGACAAAATCCCATAAGGTCGTCTAACTCTGAATGTCGTCCAACTCTGATGGTGGTCCAACTCTGAAGGTCGTCCAAATCTGAAGGTCGTCCAACTCTGCAGGTTGTTTAACTCTGAAGGTCGTCCAACTCTGAAGGTGATCCAACTCTGAGGGTGGTTCAACTCTGAAGGTCGTCCAACTCTGAAGGTCGTCAAACTCTGGAGGTCGTCCCACTCTGAAGGTCGTCAATCACTGATGGTGGTCCTACTCTGAAGGTCGTCTAACTCTGAAGGTCGTCCAACTCTGACGGTGGTCCAACTCTGAAGGTCGTCCAAGTCTGAGGGTCGTCCAACTCTCAAGGTGGTCCAACTCTGAAAGTCGTCCAACTCTCAAGGTCGTCCAACTCTGAAGGTAGTTCATCTCTAAAGGTGGTTCTCACTCTGAACGTCGTCCAAGTCTGAAGGTGGTCCAACTCTGAAGGTCGTCAGGGATTTCATTAGACTGAAACAAACATGAGTCAAATAACCCATGATAAGAGCTTTTGACGTGTCAACCTTTATAGTACAGGGGACATTAGTGGCACAGTTTAAATTATTTTTAAGTTAAAAGTAATTGCAACGCACCCTATTAAAACAGTTGTATTGCATTATTTAGTTATAATGTAGTTTTCCGTGTATGGCGCGCATCAATGCATAACGGTCAACGGATTTTATATTGCACAAATGAAAAATATATTTCAAGATCCAAAATCTAGCAAATCAGACGTATAGCGGTATACGTTTGACGATTTCTATAGACTATTCCCTTGAGAATGTTGAGGGACAGAATAGGTTGCAATTACATATTTTTAAGTTCTCAAGTGTCAATATCTGTCTCCAATGAAAATAATGACCTTAAATTAGTCAACCAAACATGTCTATAATTGATATTTATAGTTATTTAACTGAGTTTTGTTGGAATGAGAAAGCTATGTTTGAAATCTATAAAAAAAAATGTGTCTCTTTAGTACACTAATAGCACAGACATTATATTGCTAAGTTGATCCTTTAAGTTGATAATACGTCTGAATAATATTAGTGGAAATTATGTACCTCCAAATGTTTTGTGGTCCAATTATGACGGGTAAATATTCAGTTCTCAAACTTTTCAATAGCTCCCCAATGTTTCCATTGAGGTCATAATATATTGATTACATGACTGGTTTGTCAAACTCTTTGCGTGACTGTAGTGTATGGCAATTTGAAATATATTTACATTCAATTAAATTGCGTTCTTATATAATCATTGTAATTGTTCAAATATAAGATCCATATTACAATTCTATAATAAGCAATTGTTTAGTGTCTGCAAATACAATTATTTTAGGAGAAATATTAAATCCACTGGTAATCAGCAATTAAAGGGATTGCTCACACAATGTTTCATGTTTATGTTACTGTAGGAAGCCACGTGGTAGTAACACTGTCTGTCCTTTAGTCAGAGTGGGTGTCTGGGGAAATTCTGTTTGACATTGGTGAAGGCTCTGTATCTTTTACATTATTATGGGGATTTTAATATAACTTTGTATGATATTCCGCATGACCAGATAATGAGTTGCAAAAACCTCACATGCTCCTAGGTTAAAGGTCAAGGTTATAGTTCAAGTTCAATGGTCTTACATGTCTTGAAGGATTAAGAACATTACTCTTACATTCCTTGACCAGACAATGTGCCACTAATGAATCCCATGCTTGAAGGTGAAAGGTCATAATTAAAGGTCATAAGTCGTGAGTTTTCAGTTCATCTTTTGTATTGAATTGTAGGTGTTATTTTTTCATTCAAAATTTGGTCCGGTATTCGGACCCATTCCCGATGGAAAAATCTATATATGTTTCCCAAATGGAAGCTAAAAATTCCCAATGGAAAACATAATTTTTTTTTGATCTAATTATTTTGTTCTTTTCCCATCCATATAAGTTCAACCTGAGTACATATAATACTAGACACACTTGTATCCCCAATTTTGAAGCATTTTTAGCAAAACAACAACAGCACTAATTTCCCAATTTAAGTCAAAACGCCGCGAATTTTCCCAATCAAAAGGGACCAGGCCCCATTCCCAAAACGGTGAAAATACACTAGGATAAAAATTAATGCATATGCATTAAGCCCTGTTTTCCCAAAATGAAGCTTAAATGATCTTTTCTATTAATGATTTGAAAAAAAAGATAGAAAGGATGTTAACTTAAACATCCGGTCTCCGGGATCGCCGACACATGGCAAGATAAGAAACATTGTTGCTAAGTTTTCGTTCTTTAAGGACAGAGAAATGGTGAGAAAAAGGTGGACGGAGCTTGATGGCACGGCGTTCCGGGTGTTCGAACAATTCCCTCCTGAAGTCATGATGAAAAGGCGTCAACTAGTGCCGAAAATGAAGGAGGCGAGGCGGCTGGGTAAGCGGGCTTACCTGGCCTACGACACGCTTTACATTGACGGCACCCCGGTGCGCGCGTAGGAGCACGGCGGTGGTGAAATATCTATCCTGTCGTGGAACGTTAACGGACTTACGGATGTAAAGAAGTCATCTCACAATTTTGTAAATATTTTAAGTTCTCATGATGTATGTTTTTTGTATGAATCTTGGGCTCATAGTTCCAGTGATGCCAATTTAAATGGATATGTGTCTTTTAACTTCTTCAGAAAGTTTCAACACAAAAAAGCGCGTAGAAATAGTGGTGGTATTGCTATATATATTAAAGAAGAATTAGCCGATGGTATTAAAATTAGGAAAAAAATCATTTCGATACAATAATCTGGTTGAAACTTGACCACTTATTTTTTAATATATCAGAAGATTTTTATATATGCGCAACATATGTATGGGGGCATGAGTCTCCAGTTTATAACACTTTTAATGTAGATTTGTTTGAAATTTTAGAAAACGATATAACTTATTTTTCTGAATTCGGTAAAATCTTTGTTGTTGGTGATCTCAATAGTAGAGTTGGCAATAAATTCGATTACATTGTACACGATATAATTAATACTGTCTATGAAGACGCCGATTACTGTCCATATAACACCTCTGTGAGGGCCTCAGTTGATAGCTCGATAAATAGTCACGGAGTAAAATTACTGGATTTATGTAAATCTACTTGTTTACGAATTGCTAATGGTAGAGTTGGCAATAGCTGTAAGCAAACTTTTTATTCCAATAACGGTACGTCTGTAATTGATTATTTGTTGGCAACCGAATACAGCTTTTCTAGTATATCTGATTTTACCGTGCATGATTTTAACGAATTTAGCGATCACGCCCCGTTACATTTTTCATTATTATGTAATTATGTCCCGTCCGATTACCAGTCATTCACTGATGTCAAGTATAAATGGGACGATGCATTACGTGGGCAATTTCGCTCAAAAATTATTCCGTTGTTACCTGTTTTTAATACCATTGTACAAAATGTAGATTATTCATGTAGAACGTCAATTAATAACGTGCTGAATAGATTTACTGAAACTATTCGCAGTATTGCTGATCCGTTATTTTCCAAAACATGTGTTTATAAAACAAACCCTAGTTTCAATGTAGATAGTTGTACAAGGAACGCAGAATGGTTTGATAACGAGTGCATTACTGCACGAAATTTATATCACGAAGCTCTACGTATTTTTAACTCTTGTAAAACAGATCTAAATAGAGAACACCTATGTACAAGTAAAAGGCATTATAAGGATTTAATTCGTAAGAAGAAAGCCTGCTGTTATAGGAAAAAAATGTCGGATATTGAAAATTTAAGAAAACACAAACCAAGGGAATTCTGGCGATTTTTCAAATCGAAAACTAACGTGAATAAAAATAAAAAATCTTTAGAAGAATTTACAAAGTTTTTTGAAAACCTTAGTAGCAATATGTCGGATTTTTGCAATACTGAAGCAGAAGATTTTTGTTTAAATAATGATTTTAACTTAGAAAATTCTGCATTTCCTGAACTTGACGTACCTATATCAATTGAAGAAGTTAAGAATGCAATAAAACATTTAAAGCGTAATAAATCATCGGGTAGCGATTGTATTTTAAATGAATATTTTCTTGAATGCAGTGATATTTTGTCTGCCCATTTATGTGATGTATTTCATGGTATTTTTGTATCGGGCTTTTTCCCCGATAAATGGACTGAAGGGGTCATTATCCCTTTGCATAAAAAAGGTGCAGTTAATGATGTCAATAACTATAGAGGGATTACATTAGTAAGCTGTTTTTCCAAATTATTTACCACTATTTTAAATAAACGTATTGAAACATTTTGCAATGCAAACACTATTATTTCGGATGCGCAGTTCGGATTTAGGAAAGGTTATTCAACTGTTGATGCTATTTTTATACTGATGTCAATTGTCCAAAACTATTTAAATGAAAACAAACGTTTGTATGTTATATACGTCGATATGTTAAAATGTTTTGATAGTATTTATCGCAATGCATTATGGTTGAAAATGTTTAAGTCTGGTATACAAGGTAAATTGCTTAGAATAGTAAAAGATATGTATGCAAATGTTAAGTCACGTGTCAAACCATGCTCATCTTATTCAGATTATTTTAGTTATGCTGTTGGACTGAGGCAAGGGGAGGTAATGTCGCCAATTTTGTTTTCTTTATTTGTTGAAGACCTGGAACTTTACTTACAAGATAGCATTAATTCTGGTTTGAATATAGATGATATTGTGTTGATTTTATTATTATTTGCTGATGGCATGGCTATTTTAGGCAAGTCCCCGGCTGAAGTTCAAACTCATTTAGATAATTTATACTTATATTGCAATTCTTGGGGGTTAAATGTTAACACTGCAAAAACGAAAAAAATGGTATTTCGGAAGAGAGGGGGATTAAAAGAAAACAAAAATGGGTATACAATGGTAATGCTATTGAAGTTGTTGATAACTTTAACTATCTAGGCACAGTGTTGAATTATACTGGAAGTTTTAAACTAAACCATGAGCATTTGATTGGTAAAGCCCTTAAGGCCATGAATACATTATTGTCTAAATGCAACGAATTTGACATAAAACCGAAAATATTTTGCCAGTTGTTTGACTCTTTTGTGGGTTCGATATTAAATTATGCTTCAGAAGTATGGGGTTTCACGAAGTCCGATGATTTAGAACGTATACATTTAAAATTTTGCAAACGCTTACTTCAGGTAAAAATAAATACATGTAATGTTGCTGTTTATGGAGAATTGGGTAGATATCCATTGTATGTAAACAGGTTTGTTAAAATTATTAAATATTGGTTTAAAGTTCTGAACAATGATAATATCATAATGAACACTGTGTACAAACAAGCCTTGAGCGACTGTAATAAAGGTTTTACAAACTGGGTCTCAAATGTCAAGAACATGTTAAATAATTTTGGATTTGGTTATGTTTTTGAAAATCCAAACGTTGTACATGTCAATAGTTTTATTAGCGAGTTCAAATGTAGACTTGTTGACAATTTTAAACAAGAATGGTACGGTAAAATTAATAATAGTACTGTATTAGATAATTATAAAGTTTTTAAAAACTGTCTGGAATATGAAACATATTTAGATTTACTACCTAGACGACTGCGACTATTTTTTGTAAGATTAAGAGTCTCTGCACATCCCTTTAGAATCCAAACTGGGAGATACGCCCAAAATAACATACCACGAAATGAACGTTATTGTTTATGTTGTAATGACTTGGATTTAGAAGATGAATACCATTTTATATGTATATGCCGATGTTACACTTATCTTAGGAAAAAATATATAAGCCGCAAATTTTATATAAACCCATCCGTATATAAATTCCACCAGTTATTAGTTTCATGTGACAAATCAGTTATTTCAAATGTATGTATATATTTGAAGGAAGCTCTTGCTTTAAGAAATACAATTATAAATAATGTTGTTTAAACAAATTCATTACCGCTTTGATGGGATTTACGTATTCTTGCAATTGATTGTGTTTCTTTATTTTTGTATTCGCAAATGACCATTTATGTTATGTTAAGTTTAAAACAATCCATTACCGCTTTGATGGAATATACGTATCCTTGCGTATGCGAATGTACGTGTTTTTGCAATTGATAGTGTTTATTTACATTTGTATAAGTAAATAACTTATTATGTAATGTTATGTTTAAAAAATAAATTTCATTACCGCTTTGATGGAATTTACGTATTCTTGTAATTGATTGTGTTTAATTATATTTGTATTCTTAAATGACCATTTATGTTATGTTATGTTATGTAATGTAATATTGTTAACCTATTTACGTGACAGAAATCAATGTATATATTTGTGTATGAAGACGATGTACTTATGTATAAGTCTGAATAAACTGTCTGTCTGTCTGTCTGTCTGTCTTAAAAATAACCTTGCTGACAAGTCAAACAAACAGCATCACTTTTAAATCACATAAACAACCAATGGGTACTAAATTGTTACCTTGTGGCATTTTTAAGTAAACATCTTTAAGGGACCTTTTCACAGTTTGTCATTAATAGTGATAAATGTAAACATCGGATCTTAAAAGCTCCATTAAAAACAAGAAAACATTTAGAGAAACAAAAAAGTTACCCTCAACTGGGCTCGAACAACTGACCCCTGGAATAAAAGTCTATCGTTTAGACAACTCGGCCATACATTGAGAGATGTATTTTATACTTTATATAAGCATTCCTCGTAGAATGAAAAAAATATACCGACAACAACAGAAAAGTTCTTAAATCGTTTCATTTTGTCACTTTACCAACATTTTAAAAGGTCCCTTTAATGTCCTCAGACTTGCAAAAGAGGTTTAGTGGTTGCCTGTTAGCCTGGGGCCAGTAGACTTAAGCCCAGGAAACTCAATTTCAAAAGTTGGTTACAATTGCGCTCAAACGCATGGCAACCAGCTTTTTCAAAGCTTGAACAACACAATCCAATTAAACATAGAATACAAATTGGCGACTGTGGATCAATTCCGGCTCACGACAAGACTTGATGCATTAAAAGTCTGGCATGTCGGCAAAAGTGTTGCTCAATAATTTAAAGAAATTAGATAAAGTATTAGATACACATAATACAATATGTACATGATTCTAGGCTTGTTATTCTTTAGCAAGGCAACCAAAATTCTAAAGATGGTTGCCAGTGCAGCCACCAATAATTATTGCGAAAACAAGAGACATATTGTTGTTATTTTGTCTAAGTTATCTCTGTAACATAAATATGAGGATAAACAGTGCACACCCATCTCGACCTGTGCTTTAAGACACACTTTTTATGTCCCCCACCACTATAGTGGGGGACATATTGTTTTTGCCCTGTCTGTTTGTTTGTTTGTTTGTTTGTTTGCTCCAACTTTAACATTTTGCCATAACTTTTGCAATATTGAAGATAGCAACTTCATATTTGGCATGCATGTGTATCTCATGGAGCTGCACATTTTGTTTGGTTAAAGGTTAAGGTCAATGTCATCCTTCAAAATCAAAGGTCAAAAAAACAAATCCAAGGGAAGTAATAAGCTTCAAAGGGAGATAATTATCTGAAACTGCCAAATGATAAAAAATACAATAAATCAAAGCGGCGCAGAAGGGGACATAGTGTTTCTGACAAACACATTTCTTGTTATTAATTAGAATGGGTTGTGTTAATTTCAAACTTGCGATATAAAAAGCTAAAACATAATTTTGAAAACTGTGTTGCGTCTAAGATTATGCAATAGCGAACAACTTCAGTGCCTTCAGCGCTTTGATTTTTTATCTACAGTAATTTGATGTAGAATGTCATCCTTATACATGTAATACATATGAACAAAAGTCTCAACAAATGAATCCCTAGAGCATCATTAAATTTTTCAAGTTTAATATTACCTTCAATGATGTTATTATGAGAAGAAGGTGGATCTATATTCGTGTTGCTATTTTTTCTATGAAAAATGAAAGAAGCGCAAATAGGGAAATGGCAGATTCGTCGATGGAAAGAATATTAAACTTCGTAAAAAATTGAAATAAATCAGTTGAAATAAGGTGATAATCAACTAAACTAGCTCCATTTTGTGTAATGCATGTAAACTCACCATCTGGGTCACCCGTAACACGCCCATTAAGTATATGAATTCCGTGTGCGCAGCATAGTTCTAGTAAAGTATGCCCGAACGAATTATAAATTGTATCCTTATTATTTCTAGGCAGCTCAAAAGAAGCTATTTCTGCGTAAAATTATTTAACCGCGAATTTTACCGCAAGTTTGCTTTCGTTTCCTTTTCAGCCGTGAACTGCAGTTCACTCACGTTAACAAACATAAATAGGTCTGCTAATAGAACATGCCCTTTATAAGCATGCATTTAAAAATGTCGCAAGATATTTGATAAAAAAGAATATTAACTTTGGAATATATAATAACCTAGTTGTTTCATCTTAAATCACGCACATAGGTATAAAAATGTTTTATACTATGCAAATTATTCAATTAAAACAAATGTAATCATTGCGTTTTTTTGACAAATATTCTAATAACTGATGACACATGAACCTGCTTATTTACATTGTTCGATTGCAAAAATCATTTTAATGTAAACAACTCTGAACTGTTCGTCTACTACAAAAGTATGCATACTGAGTGCTAATTTATTATATGGAAAACTCACGTTAGATGTTAGATAGGATTAAATAAGTTTTTTTTGTTATCACTATGATATACTTTAATTATGACAAGGGAAACGACAAGCACAAACAAATATGAAAATAAATGCGTTCATTTCCTCGAAATGGTCAATACAAAACACTGAGTAAACTGTTATATAGACCCAACAACAAACTCAAATTATACTCAGAGTATTAATGGGAATCACATTGCACATCAATAACAATCAAGAAATTATAAACATTAGAAGTTAACAATTTAATTAGAAATCAACCACTAGATTTATTGGCCGCACACCTTAGCAGGGGATATGTTATAGGACTATTATCTTTGATATAAACGATGTTGAATTTTACAATGTCGACTGACGATTAGATTCATCTGTTTGCGCTGTAATACTATCACATACCATACAATAATATACAAAAACCATGATAATAACAGTACAGTCCACGCGTTTTCCCCAAAAACCTTGGTTCCTACCGCAGGGCTTTTGTCTGCTAGCGAGTGCTTTTTCGGCGGGGAAGGCGAGGTGTACTCGCTAAAACGAATTAGCTAATAACCTCGGCGTGTATTACTTTAGCCTAGTGGGTAAATGCAGACAATTTCCGTTCTTATCAGGATACCGCCGCGTAACACCGCGGTAGCTATGGGATACCAAAGGGGTCGAAACTTTAACTTCTGCTCGACCAGAAAAAAATGCTGCTCCAGCAGCATTTAAATGCTGCTCGACCAGCAAAATACTGCTCGAGCAGCAAATTTACTGCTCGACCAGCATTTTTTCTGATCGAGCAGAAAAATCCTGCTCGACCAGCATTTATTTTTAGATTATGGCATTAGCCAATCAGAACTCTTGTTATATTTGCCATTTGGTGCGAAACTGGTTTGTTTGGAAAAAATGGCTGCCGCCATGATGGTGCCTTTTTCACATCTCTTTTGTTCACATCAAAATTTACATGAACAAATAATTGTATAAATACCTGTACAAATGTGTAGAAAAAACATGTGACAGGTTAAAAGGACACTTTTTGCCTTTAAATATTAGAGCACTTTATGATGCCACCTCTTAATATACGCGAAGAGAGTTGAAAATTGTGGCACAAAATTGACAAGAACATCATTGCTTTGAACAATTGCTACAAGAGATATCAACCTAAGTAAGAAGCATTGTTTTATTTTTCTTAAAGCATATGCATTTTTATATTCATTAAATGATGGCAATACCTAATATTTCTGAAAGTTTTATTGAAGTATAGAATTGAAAATTGCCTTTTACATAAAATGTCACGCAAAACCAGTACACTTGGGGCAATTTTAAGGATATTGTTCAATATTTTTTGTTAATGAAGCAAGTTATTGAGAAGAATTTTCACATTTAAGTTAATCACATGGAAACACTTCTGTAAGATAGAAAAAGAACTCAAACATGCTTAATGGTAAGAAAATAAATGCATGTTTTATTTAGGCTTCATTATTTTTTAAATCACCCATAGGATATGATGAGGCATTTGTCTTTACGGAATATAAAAAAAATCAATCATTTTTACCCGGAAGTTGGCGCTGTAATAAATTTGCTGTTCTGTGTGTTCTTTTACCAAGCTTGATTAGAAATTTTTGAAAACGCGCCATGGAGATTTTCTTTCACCATTAAAATAATAGTTCACGGATTCAAACCATAATTCCTGATTAATATGTTGCTACAGTGGATTCCTGTTCTTAGCATACCATGTCAGCAAAATGTATGCTAATAACAGAAATATGCTATTAACAGGAACACACATTTTAGCAACTGGGGGCATACAATAAGTCAAATCTGTTAATAATTGATCGTCAAAGTGAAATTTAAATTCAACATTGTATATGATTGATGTTTAAGATAACTATTTATTAAATGGAATTGTATTCTCAGGTATTTGCATTTGCATTTGAGCATATTTTTGCAGATTTAAAGCATATTTTCTTTGCATTCTGAGAATGTTCTATGCTATAAAGACTTTAAGTGAATTCTGAATATTGGGGTTAAAAATTATGCTATTAATAGAAGAAAAATACATTTAAATTTAAGAATAAGTCTGTGCTTTGACATTCTATATGCTAATAACAGAAATATGCTATTATCAGGTATGCTAATAAGTGGAATCCAGAAATTATCCTTCAGTCTGACAGAATTTCGTAGCCTGTCAGACCAAACATCTGACAGATTATTTTACATTTTGCGGTGTCTGACTTGGCTTCTCACTTTTGAGTCCATGATGCTAAATGTTTTAGATTCAACACTAGTTTCCTCAACCTCACGACACCAGAGCTCCTGTGATGCAAATATATTTAAGTGGTATAAAGAGAATTTTTTTCCCCTGCAAATTGCTTTTAGTTCCTCACTTCTGGTTAAAAACAAACCTGTTACCCTCCGATTGACTGTCAATTTAAACAGCAAACTCCAATACATATTCGTGTTTGTATTCTTGTATGAAAATGTCCACAACATATGGGCGTAGTTATATGGGGACTGAATATTCAAATACATGTAGGTTAAGAAGTACAGTAAATGACATGACAAAATGCTGTTAGGACATATCAATATCATTAATTCTAAACCAGCTATACATGACATCATTCTTAAGAGGGGCATTTCAGAATAAAGATAAAAAGATACAAACGATTCGCAATGGAAAAATTATTTCCTGCAAATATATTTTATCGAAACTATTTCCGTCAAGACATGTTGCACAATAGCATGCCATGGTTAAAATGAGTGTGTAATATAATGCCTAAACTCTTTCTGCAAAGTTTGGGAAGTCTGCTTTAGGGACATTTAAATGGAAGGACAGATGAAAGGTAACTCATTATAGTGCCATCAATGTAATTATTATGCATTTTTTTCGCAGTTCAGAGCTGAAAATAACATCCCAGAACTTAATTATGCACTGCCAAGTTATTCAATAAATAGTAAATTGTAAACTTTTCAATTATGAAAAATTAAACAACTTGTCATTCAGACACAACTCACATTTTACCTGTTGTTAGCTTTGAACAAGCTAATTGGCCTCGGTGAATAATAATTTACATTGAAATTGAGAAAAGTCCTCGAGAACTCAGTGCCCAAGATAATTATTTGGGAAATAGGGTTTTCATCCATTGATTTTGAAAAATAGGGTGATTTCACATCAAAATTTCTATATTACTGACTGTTTGGGTATTTCTTAGAATAAATGAAAACTAAGTTGTCAAGTACAAATAACCTTAATTCTCTAAACATCAACCTTAAATCATCAAACGGACCTTCTAGCACAGAACATTATTTGGGTAAACATTAATCTGTATAGTCAAATGTAATAAAAATTTAAAAAGTATTTATATATGTTGAATGGTTTGCTTATTTAACTTGTATACAAAAGTCATGTTAGTGTCCCAAGTGAACAAATGTTTGAAAATTGTATACAGTTTTGGCAAAAGCTAGTTTTTGCAGATTTTCTTATGTAATAAAAAAGAAACTTCACATATATTTGAAGGCCATCCTATATTTTGATAAATCTGAGTTTTTACTTTAAGATACACTGCTTTGAGGCCAGGAAAACAACTTTTAGGAGTATAGTTTTGAAAAATATGTGTTTAAAACATGAAAATTTCAATTTTTTTCCATATTTTTTTTTAGAACACTTTTTATTTTGTATTTAAATTTTGCTTAAGAACATACTGCATGTTGACAAAACACACAAACTATTGATAACATGTTTTAATTGGATTTTATTTAGTGCAAAAGACATGTACATTTATAAAAAAAATCAAAACATTTGGTTAACATCTTGTTGTGAAAAAGTGATTACATCTGACAGAACGGCCCTACTCATTTATGAAACTTGAACCCTTTCCCTATGCAATATAAACACAACTGTTGCCATAACTTAACATCTGAAATTTGAGAAAAAATTTCATTTAGGCTTCATGCATGGCCCCATTACCAACCCTGGGGTGCCCCGCCCACATAGACCACGCCCACCCAAAATTGCCTTTTACTATAATTTCTTCATTTCTACACCGATTCACTTCAAATTGATACTGAACCTCTCTTATGACATTATGGTTAATCTCAACTATGCATGGCCCCATTACCAACCCTGGGGCACCCCGCCCACATAGGCCACGCCCACCCAAAATTGCCTTTTACTATAATTTCTTCATTTCTACACCGATTCACATCTAATTGATACCGAACTTCTCTTATGACAATACGTTCAATCTCAACTATGCATAGCCCCATTACCAACCCTGGGGCACCCCTGGGTCAAACATGCGGCGTGGGGATACATGTCGGCCTCTGCCGCGCCATTTCTAGTTTATAATATTTTTGAAATCACCCATATTTGTGTAAAGTTTGGAGAAAAATCAAGAACAACTTATTTTAACAATGAAATACATTTAAGTTGTTTGATGATATTTTCATGTATTTCAACGTTTCCAATGTCCAGATAAATACCCTATTTGTACCCATTGAAAACCTTTAAAACTTTATTTTGCATTGTTATTTTGTGTTGGGCTTGAAGAAAAAAGATTGATCTGTATGCAAATGTTTACATTATATCTCACAATCATAACAATTTCCAATTTATCGACAGTGGTGACCGGGTTTTATCATTATTATATGATTATTAATGATTGTGATCATATTTCAGATGCCTAGGGGCCTTAATGGTTGAGTTAGGGAGGGGTGCTCCCTCCCTTCCTAAATTGATTTTTAGCTCCACTGGCCAAAGGCCAGCGGGGCTTATGTCATGTTCCTGTGTCCGTCCGTCCGTGCCTGCGTGCGTCCGTTTGTGCATTAACTTTTCCTTTACACATCTTCTTCTCGTTAACTACCGTTCCAATTCAGATGAAATTTCTCAGTAATGTTCCTTGGGTAAACCTCTTTCAAATTTGTTCAAATTATGCGCCTGGGGTCAAATTTGACCCTGCTATGGGGTTACAAAATTGAACATATGCTTATATAAGGCCTATTTTGTGAAATCTTTCAAAATCTTCTCATCCATAACCATTGGGCATAGGGCTATCAAATTTGGTATGTAGAGACATCTTATAGTCCTCTACCAAATTTGTTCAAATTATGCCCCTGGGGTCAAATTTTAAACTGCCCCGGGGGTCACAAAATTTAACATATGCTTATATAGGGTCTATTTTGTGAAAACTTTACAAATCTTTTTGTCCATAACCATTGGGCCTAGGGCTACCAAATTTGGTATGTAGTGACATCTTATAGTCCTCTACCAAGTTTGCTCAAATTATGTCCCTGGGGTCAAGTTTGACCCTTCCCCGAGGGTCACAAAATTGAACATATGCTTATATGAGGCCTATTTTGTGAAAACTTAAAAAATCTACTTGTCCATAACTGTATGGCATAGTGCTACCAAATTTGGTATGTATTGACATGTATTAGTTCTCTTCTTAGTTTGTTCAAATTATGTCCCCTGGGGTCAAATTTGAAACTGCCCCGGGGGTCACAAAATTTAACATATGCTTATAAATGGCTAATTTAGGGTAAACTTTAAAAATCATTCTTGTCCATAACCATTGGGCCTAGGGCTACCAAATTTGGTATGAAGTGACATCTTATAGTCCTCTACCAAGTTTGTTCAAATTATGCCTCTGGGGTCAACTTTGACCCTGCCCCCGGGGGGTCACAGAATTGAATAAACATTTATAAAGCGCCTATTTTGTGAAAATTTTAAAAATCTTCTTGTTGAAAACCATTCGGACTATGGCTACCAAATTTGGTTTGCAGTTACATCTTATTGTCCTCTACCAAGTTTGTGTAAATTATGCCCTTTGGGTCAAATTTGACCCTGACCCGCGGGTCACAAAATTGAACATTATATACACTTCTTTCTTGCTTATTTTGTGAAAACTTTTAAAATATTCTTGTCCTTGACTCTAGGATCTAGGGCTACCACATTTTGTATGTAGTGAGATATAGTAGTTTTCTATGTGTCCAATAATTATGTTGATGAAGGTGGCAGTGGTAATGACTTGATATGTCTGTGAGATATGAATGCCAAAGTCTTCGTTTTACATAACATGAATTTTTATGTAAAAGTGGTGGTTCTTCATAAATTCTACATGTTCTTTGCAAATGATGACCTCTACAAAGTTGATCCAGGAGTACCATATTGCCTGACAATCTTTTGTTTTATTGTTAACTTAAACTGTACTTGATTCTAGCATGCCACTATACTTCTTTGAAGTAATTTGAGCAAATTTCTCACTGTTTAGTAATGTATTCGTTGTTTAAGGTACATTATACAAGTATTTTCACATTTTGTAGGTGGACTTCAATATGTATGATCTACTTATGCTGCCACAATGTAAAGGCAACAATCACTGGGTTTTGCTGGTTGCAAGTGTTATGTCCAGGACTGTTACCATTTACGACTCATTGGGTGGTAACAACAAGGCCTTGTTCGATTTGTTCTGGTAAGGTTCAAAGCTGTTAGTCATTTTTTGTCTTACCTGCTTGATATAGCAGTCACAGTAGCAGTTGGTGTATGTGCATTTTATGTGTGTCTCTGAGCTTATCCAAACTGTGATTCGATAATTGAATATGCCATTTTTAATATAGCTTACCACATATGTTCTCCATGTAGAGAAGCTGCAGCGCATGCTTTAACAAGAGATAAAAGGTCACATTTAGGGAGCTTTTTTGGCCAGTTCCTGTTATCATTCATCAGGCAATATACCAAACAAGATATTCAAAAAACTCTGTAAATCTTATTTGTTTTCTATGTTTGGATCTTTATCTTAAATATTAACTTGTAATGACCACCAACACTTTAAAAATGATAGGCTATATATAAATTTAAGCTTTCTTTCTTAGTTAATTCTTCTTTATTATTGTGTCCTATCTCTCACACTTATGTGTTTCAAATAATGTGTTAATAGATTCACATATATATATATGTTTGAAAACTGATTACCAAAACAATTTGGTATAGATAAAGTACCGCTTAAGTATATAGGCACATGATTTTTGTTGATTTTTACCAACAAAATATTTGTTGCAGCCAGTTCATGTGTCAACGAGCGCAAATTGTGAAAGATGGCTTGGAAAAATTCAGTTCAGAGTTCAAAGCGCCACCTTGCAACAAACAGCGCCATGGAAACAGCTGTGGAGTGTTTTCATTGATGGTAATAAATTAGCTTTATATTTCTATATAGGTGTCACTTTGTCGTACTGTCGGTCGGTCTGTCCCGAAATTTCATTCGATCTTCACCAAACTTGGTCACAAGTTGTATCTTGATGATGTTTAGGCCAAGTTTGAATATGGGTCATGCTGGGTCAAAAACTAGGTCACGGGGTCACTTAGTGTGTTTTAAACCGAAAGTTTGTCCGGACCATAACTATTTCATTTATCGTTAGATTTTAAAATAACTTGGTACATTTGTTCACCATCATGGAACGGTGTGTTGCCTGAAAAAAGTACGTCGATATTTCCAAGATCAAGGTCACACTTGGAGTTCAAGTGTCAAATGCTTGTCCGGGCCATAACTTTATCATTTATTGTGAGATTTTAAATCATTTGGCAAATTTGTTCACCATCATGGGACGGTGTGTCGCGCAAAAGAATTACTTCAATATCTCGAAGGTCAAGGTCACACTTTGAGTTCAAAGATTAAAAATGGCCATAAATGAGCTTGTCTGGGCAATAACTATGTCATTCATTGTGAGATTTTAAAATCATTTGGCACAGTTGTTCACCATCATTGGACTGTGTGTCGCGTGAATTACGTCGATAGCTCCAAGGTCAAGGTCACACTTTGAGTTCAAAGGTAAAAAAGGCCATAAATGAGCTTTTCCAGGCCATAACTATGTTGTTCATGGTGAGATTTTAAAATCATTTGGCATATTTGTTCACCATTATTGGACGGTGTGTCGCGCCAAAGAATTACGTCTTTATCTGCAACGTCAAGGTCACACTGTGAGTTCAAAGGTCAAAATTGGCCATAAATGATCCTGTCCGGGCCATAACTATGTCATTTATTGTGAGATTTTAAAAATACATGGTACATTTGTTCACAGTCATTGGACAATGTGTCATGCGAAAGAATTATGTCGATAACTCCAAGGTCTAGGTCACACTTGGATTTCAAAAGTAAAAAAATGGCCATAAATTTGGACTGCATGTCATGCTAAAGAATTCAAGAGCTCAAAGGTCGAAATGGCCATAAATGATAATGGCATTATCATTCTTAAAAATTGCCATAAATTTGATTCTCTTGTTTTGTGAAGACAGCATGCAAAATAGTCTGTGTCAATGCGGCAAGTGGGGATATTTGTCACGTCTGTGACAAAGCTCTAGTTTGCTTAGTAAAGATCTGCATTAACTTTTATTCAACAAAATAATGGGAGATTGTAGAATATAATCATCGTACCTTTCTGTTGGTGCATTGGTTTTTAGAGCCTTGCATTTTTTTTTAATTTGTAAAGGACATGATATTTCATATGTAATATCATAACCTTAGGATCAAACTGTTTTATAGAGTCCCACTTTTGTCAAATAACCCTGAAAAAAGGTTAAACAAGAAGATTACTCATATTTTAAGTTATTAATGAGTCATATAGTGAAAAAAAGCATTCTCTTTGCTCCATTATATTATTTTATATGAAAAGTTGTTTTTCAGTGTTTTAATGTGATTGTTTATTTATGATGCATAAAACATGAATACTTTTCACTGTCAAACTATCGTTCTTGCAATTTTATTTTCAGAAATATTATTTTTTGTGAACACTTAATCTAGTGAATATATGCTTTTCTTATTGCAAACAAATTTTGTTGTTTTTTACGTTAAGTATGAATGACTTTTACTTTATTTCCAGACTGCCAAATGTTTGGTCATGAAAAAGCATCCCACAATGTTGCGACAGGCCCATGATTCAGTTTATCGAGACTAGTCGTGAGACGCAGACTTCTGATTCATGGAGTGCGGCAAACATATCTGTGCGACTCGATCACTCCACTGTAAAGACCCGCATGGCATTAAAATGGATATTATCAATATGTGTTGTTGCTCGAAAATATGTTTTTGTAGCAGGAAGTGCTTTGGGCTCGATTAATCTGAGAACTCAACAAAATTATAATAAAATCGTTCTGTGCCTTTTAGTTCTGAAAACAGAAGTAGCAAGTTGGTATTACACATCTCCTAAACAAGTACAGCACAATAAAACTTAAGGTTTTATAATCCTAAATTTTTATAACATCTTTATATCCACACAAAAATATTGATGATTGTGGTGCTCAGATTGCAAAACCACCTGTTTGGCAAAAGTAATGCAGATGGTTAGATTATAAGTGCAAGAAAAAAAGAATAACTCTGGAGATAATAATTGATATGATAATCATTGCTTGACAGAATCGCAATTGACCTAGATATTTATTTATGTAGTGGTGTATTTTTCAATGAGTGCCTTAAGATTCCAAAAACATATTGACTTAAAATAAATGATCCCGATGGCGTAAATGACTTATCATTTCAAGTTCATTAACCGGTTTAAAAATACTTTGTAGACTTATCTGCTAGGCGGTGAGGACTTTTAGACCACCTGATACGCTTCAACTTTATTTGCCCTAGTTCAGTAACCGACTAAAGATATGCTAACATAATACTGATGACTGATGAGTCTGTTGTGTCTTACATTCTCATTGCTACTTAAAATATTAAGTATATTTCAACGTTTAGACTAATAATAAGCAAATTCGTTAAATTGATATCCCCCGCCAAATAAATTTTGATTATTGATGGGTGCAGAACTAACAGAAAAGTTTATTTGAAGGGTTATACCCTTATCTCACTTATTTAAAAGTAACAACATAAAAAAACAATTGGCAATAACTCTAATTTAAGAAAGTGTAGGGTTATAGATTTTGTGCATGACACCTCTCCTCATTGATATCTAAACATCCATTAAATTTCATCTTTAAATCGTGTATAGTATCTGTGATATAGTCCTGTAAAGTAACATCAGACATGTACATATGTACTAGGGTTATGTTTCTTGTGCATGGCACTTATTCTCATTGACAATTATACACCCATGAAATTTCATGTTGAAATCTTGTATTTATAGTTGCTGAGATAAAGCCCTGAAAAGTTACATCATACAAAAACAACAAAGGGCAATAACTCTTATTTAAGAAAGTGAAGGGTTGTGGTTCTTATGCATGGTTCTATAAATGAGATATAGCACTGAAAAGTTACATCATAAAATAACAATAACAAGAAATGGCAATAACCGTTATGTAAGAAAGTATACGGTTATGGTTCTCGTGCATTGATAATTATACACCCATGAAGTTTCATGTTAAAATCTTGTATAGTATCTGAGATATAGCCCTAGTTTCATCATACAAAAACAACAAAGCGCAATAACTCATTTCAGAAAGCGACGGGTTATGGTTCTTGTGCATGGCACCTCTCCACAGCTATATTTATACACCCATAAAGTTTCATGTTGAAAACTTATATTGAGTTTCTCAGATAAAGCACTGAAAAGTTTGTGAGTGACTGCACTGACAGACAGACCAACGGTACGTTTAAGTATATTTAGCGTACCCGGGGTACATTAAAGTATAATTAAGAGTACACGATGTTCTTTAAAGCATTACCCGAGCCGAACCGACAATTACCAATCGAGCTTATTGACATATTAAATAAATGATGATAGTGGTAACTATGATTGTGTGAAATATAATACAATATTTTCCCTGAATTGAGTGTACATGTGAATTAGCTAAAATAATGATAAAAACACCGATTGGGATTATACATTTCTGGAACTGAATTTGGTTCATAATCAGTTTTTAGCTTTTTTAAGCTGAAATAATATATATATATATATATATATATATTATCTGAAAATATTTTCTTAAATCAATGTTATATCTTTGTATTAAAAAACTGCAACACTCATGACTGTAAATTAGGCATTACCATATTTCTTTACAACGTAATGCATGTACATCATCGATATATATAACATTTAAAACGAAAATCGTTTTAAAATTCAAATGTTTGCATGGTGTTAGAACTACTGTTTTGATATCTTTGTTGTGAACAATGTGTTTAGGTTCAACGTCCGAAAAAAGATGTCCGAAAATAACTGCAAGCTGTTAAAACGCGAAATTAAGTTGAATTGAAACAACAATGCGTTAAATATTATTTTTCATCAATCTGACATTTTTCACGGCGACTGATCGGAGCAATATCACGGGGGTACTGTAAAAATCGTCAGATCTCACTATCTGACAATATTGACGCTACACCGGTCTATTTCGTTTCCGTAGAGATAGCTAATGTCGTCCGTTTGTAAGCTCAAATTTGATTGGATGACGGGTTCAATGGCTTATTCTAAAAATAAATGCTGCTCGAGCAGCATATTGCTGCTCGAGCAGGAATTTTGCTGCTCGAGCAGCATTTAAATGCTGCTCGACCAGTGAATTGCTGCTCGAGCAGCAATATGCTGCTCGAGCAGCATTTAGATGCTGCTTGAGCAGCATTTTTTTCTGCTCGAGCAGAAGTTAAAGTTTTGACCCCTTTGGTGCGCCATAGGTAGCAGTGTGCTACTGTGCATGCCAAAAAATAAAATCATTTTAATTAAAAATTGTTTAAATACTGTGGCTAATAAAAATGAAGATACTTGTATAGAAAATTAATATATGTTTTAATTCACAGGTACGTCTACAATATGAATGAATAAGCTGGATACATACATGTTCCGACACTATCCATTACCCTATAATCCAGTATAATTGCGATTTCAATGTTCAAAACCAAAATAAGACCAGTATTGACGCTAGTGTGTTTTAGAATTTTAAAAACACAAAGTCCGCCATTTTATGCAAGCGCGTTAAGCAGTGTCTTTTTGGATGCGATAATTCCCATGTAACATGCGTTAATCAGGTGACATGATGTGCGAGCATCAGCACTGTTCATATTTGGTAAATATAACGACCAATCAATGAGAGACTTCAATTAAATGTATTATTCGTAAATTTACGTATTTTTGCTATAGTTTCAATGGGCAATACTTTTTAATCGTGTGCATTGATTCCGATGTATTTTTTTATTATAAATACTACAAATACCGAGATGCACGTCTATATTTAGTTACGGTACATGGCCTGATTTAACAGGCATGCTTTCAACGCGTGGAACTTCTCTGTCAACAATAATTTTGCGCTCTTATTAAAACACGGATTTTAAATGGCATAGTGAATGGTGCATATGCATACAAAGGGACAAAATAATATAATCCCGTGGCTGTAGACATATTGTGCCATTCAGTTCTGTAAATGAACTTGATGAAAAATACTTGTCCTGAAATTAAATTGTTTTCGCATAAATTTGAAACGGGTAATGTTTTCAAAACTTACTCGCAATAAGAAAGTAATTGCTCCCCATTTGCATTTAACTTGAATTACTTCTCATAAGGAACAATTATTGGTTAAGTAATTGTTTACGGTAAAAAGGTGTGATGAAGATGCCCGATACCGTTTTTCATGCACAGTTTAATTACCGATGGATATTACGTAAATGTTATAACTGATTTCTTTTAAATTAATCTTTGATAAACAATAACTTCAAGACTGACGTCAAATAAAAATAATGATCGCCAGTTAACCCCGCCCTATACGCATTTTCGTTACCGATGTGACGCTGTACAATACACATGCTTTGAGGTCTTAAAATTGTATATTAAGTTATATATATATATATATATATATATATATATATATATATATATGTGTGTGTGTGTGTGTTTGTGTACTTGTAATAAATGTAATTTTATTTGAAAATCAGGAAGTCAAACAAAGATTAATTGCTGGTGATCTCGTTAAACACGGAGTTTCCTCCGCGTTGCCCAACGCAGAGGGCCGCCGCGTTTTTTCTGATCGATCACCTCGGAGTCCCCAATCATGCAAACTCCGCGTATCGCGGGACGTTCTTAATCTCCCTCCATCTCCCTCCATAAGCGTGCCCGCGGAGTAGCGAGGGAAATTGGGGAAACGCGTGGACTGTACTGTAGGCATTCAAAGGCGATCGCGTTAATCGCAGCTCATTTGTAAATTGTTACCAAATAACACATATAATACATATTACGACAATTTCCACATTTCAAGTGGGGCATGATACAATGATGTCAAGGTCATAATACACCAAATAGTTTCCCTATATAATTCAATGTAAAAGCGACAACTTTGAGCGAAAATAAATGCAACATTTTGCACATAGAGACCCCCATAACCCTACCTTTTCTTAAAGGCCATTCTAAGCGAAATCGATTTATGCAATAAAAAAGATATGTCATGTACAATGCAAGAAAGAACTTAACACAAATCAAAATCGACTGTTTTTGCAACTTTTTTTTTCGGCCGTTTCTTAGTGGAATGTAACCTTTTCTAGTGCAATGGTTTACTATAGTCTTCAAGTGTATCATATTTCAGGGATTCAGTAGTGAACACCTATTCATGCCCTACCATTATCTCCGCAAGATAACACCTGAATAATGGTAAAAAGTGTAAAACATGCCTTCCTGTCAACTATGATATTTTTTTAGAGAGTACAGCCCTACATGAAGCGATCATTTAGTGTATTGTAACCTATAAGACAACGTTTACTGTTAACATCGCGAAAAATAAGCACTTCTCGATACTTATAAACCTATTTTCTATGTGCATGCCTATTTTCAGACCGATCTTTCACGTAGAAATGCTTGAAAATGCATTTTATTATAACGCCTGATAAGCCATGTGGCTTTCGCGTTCGGAGCTTTGATTTATAACGGGCGTTCAGGCGTAAAACGATTACCCTAAATAATTACAATCGGTCAAAATACTGGAATATTGTTACAAGCTATGTAGAAAAAGAAGTAAACAACTATTAAAACGTGTTCATGAGCTCTTTCAGCACAAACTGTTGCGATTTGAGATGCTCAAGACGAGATTTTGTACATTTTTTTTCTTATTTTCCTCTGAAAACGTATTTTTTTCTTAAAAACTCACGATGCTCCTTAAATTCGTGAAACAAACGCATTTATTCCGTGAAATTTGCCAAAACGCATCATATCTCACTAAAACAAATGATGATTTTCTGTAAATACAGCTTCTTTTTGACTAGGCCGGGTTTTGCGTTTAGGTCATAATACACCAAATAGTTTCCCTATATAATTCAATGTAAAAGCGACAACTTTGAGCGAAAATAAATGCAACATTTTGCACATAGAGACCCCGATAACCATACCTTTTCTTAAAGGCCATTCTAAGCGGAATCGATTTATGCAATAAAAAAGATATGTCATGTACAATGCAAGAAAGAACTTAACACAAATCAAAATCGACTGTTTTTGCAACTTTTTTTTTCGGCCGTTTCTTAGTGGAATGTAACCTTTTCTAGTGCAATGGTTTACTATAGTCTTCAAGTGTATCATATTTCAGGGATTCAGTAGTGAACACCTATTCATGCCCTACCATTATCTCCGCAAGATAACACCTGAATAATGGTAAAAAGTGTAAAACATGCCTTCCTGTCAACTATGATATTTTTTTAGAGAGTACAGCCCTACATGAAGCGATCATTTAGTGTATTGTAACCTCAAAAACAAGTATCAAATTAAACGCTATGTGTTGATAATATGGCATTGCCCAGCATCTTATAAATGTCAAATACAACCTGCAGTAAATGAAAGGATAAGGAACGTTTGCGTTCTTGATGAGCCCTGCTATGTTATACCATGACCAATAACCGCCTGGTTGGTATAATAATTGATGAATGCACTGGCCCCCGGCTGGTCCGGTAAGCCCACCTCCGCGCAGAGCTTTGATTGGAGCCACCATAGCTGGATCAAATATCTGACTTCATAACCAACCACGAGATTATAGCCTAGCCACGTGGTACAATATTTATACCGTTGTTATTTTTATTTTTTTAATTTAGGTAATTATTTTTTTTATTTTTAAGCTAAACTTATAATCTATTTTCAAAATATAAAAGAAAATGATACTTTTTTTATCATATAATACTTAAACCCCCAAAATCCTATCAAATCTTGACATTAATTGTTGACTTTACATAACGTTGAACATAATGATCATCGATACAAAACGTTTAATAATTAAACCTACCTCAACAGCTTCTTTCTTTATGTGTCTTTTGATTATCTGGCTATTAGCATGTTTTTAAATTGATGTCTAAAAAGAATAATTCCTTAGCTTTTTGGCAATGTCAATTCCATTCAAAACGCAAGCTTTGTTAAATTGTAAAATTACACCATATCAATTTTCTGGACAGAGATTAAATTTTTATACGGAACGCTTTTATAGCACTTTTGATCCAGAAATAGTTTATCGGAAATGACATTTAAATATATTACCTTGGAAAACCTGAAATATCTATCAGCCCACATTCTCAACGCCTGGTTGAAAAAATTTATTATATCAAAATAGAATGAAGTCCAATATCAAAAAAATTGATTTAAATATATAATAAAATGTCATGCCATTAATTGTCTGTGTTTGTGTCCGTTCAGTCTATACTTGTGAATTGTGCATAGATGACCGTTAGTTGCTGAAGTGTAATGAAGATTTGAAGTTGAAATGCATACTTCCGGTGCCAATTTCCTAGAAAATTAACTAACAGTTAAATTAAGTAAATAAGCACATGCTTATTTTGCACATATTAGTTGGTTTCACGTGAATCACAAGCACGGCCGTTAATAACGCGCCACCTCTTTTTTGAGATGCATTATTAAATGAGCCAATGCAACTTCCGAGGTGGCGCTCAGGCACGGATGTTTTGAAATTGCATTGATAAGTGTACAGGGTGATAAGGTTTTATATGGGGTTGTTTCAACATATTTCGCATTATTTTAAAATTGGGCAATGTAGTGCGATTCAGCAAAGATTAATTCATCAAAAAATGTACAGAAACATACATTCTCAACCCATTAAAAAAAGTGAGAACCTTTATAAGTTGTGGCATTGTGTAGTTTTAAAAAGCATTTCGATGAGTTTTTCCTCAAGAGCAAATTTCCACCCAATTAAATCGCGTACGGCATCAAACGATTGCGTGCACCATACATTAGATGCTGCATGCACACAAATATTGGCTTCTAGCCGATGTAGAAGAGACTTTTGCATTTTTTTCAAAAGAGGTATAGCCACAGCTTAGGAGATGGCTCTAATATTAGGAGGTGGCGCCATTGCATTATGTATCAATTAACAGTCTTATCGCAATGGCATTATCAGATGACGTACTTTTGATAGATAATGGTATTTGTTATATTTTCTTTATTTTTCAACGTATGTACGAAGGCCAACATTTTACAGAACAGAAACACATTCTATAATAAATAAGATATAGTTTTTTTTAAGTATATAAGTGATTAACTCAATTTAGAAGTCACCAACATGAAAAATACATATAGTACGATATATACAACAAATGTAACACTCAATAAAACCAATAATTTAAGTTCGACATTATCTAAATAGTTGATCGACAGCAATATTTGTAAACATTATATAAAAGTAACTATGAAGCGTATTATTGGTATGCGTCATTTTCCAGTGAGTGGGTATGCAACTTTAATGACCTCTTTCGGACAAACGGGAGTTATCCCCTGAAAGCGACATAGTGCATGATAACCTCGAGTAATCTGTCTGTCGGGCTCACCTTGTTTCGGCCAGGCCATTTTAATTAGGGTTGGCCTGAGGTGCAGTCTATTTAGCGTATAATGTGTCATTTTCAAGTGAGTGTTTATGCACCTTTAACGGCCCCTTGTCTACACCAAATACGACCACAATATACAAGCTATAAAACCAAGTAGGTTTAATTAGTTTTTTTATCAATTTCTTACGTTTAACTGATATAGTCATGTTCATAATATCAAATCTAGCTTAATGCAACACTGGCTAGTTTATAAGTAATATATGACAAACACAAGTGCACGCAACTCAACACAAATCAACCATAGTAGAAAACCGAGTATTAAGATGAGGAGTTATGTAAACGGATAACGAAACGTTTTCAAAATAAATTAAGTACAGCATAAATACTGGAGAACAACTGTCTCGATATACGTTCACACTCCTGCAAGAAAAAAACAACACATATTAGCAGAACTTATGTCCTATGAGTGGCTTACCATACCATACCGTCTAGTATAAAACTCTTCACTTTGTGTTGGACGACCTCAATCGAATATTTATTTATTTTTATATCCAAACATACACGGTCACATTATCACTATTTGATAATAAAAACATTGCGTTAAAAGATTATGGTGACAAGAACACCGCATAATGGCTGCCAACGCTCGGCTTTGAATAAATGAAAGCTTGTCAGAAATTTATTTTAGGGGTCACATTGACCTTGACATATGACCTAGTGGCCCAAAAATGGATGTGGCGTTTAGAACTAATACAGGTACATCTACATATTAAGTTTCAAAGTTGTAGGTATAAGCACTTTGATTTTAGAGCCAATGTTCAAAATGTTAACCAAATGTTAAGGTGTTAGCACTATGCACACACGGATGACACGACACGACACGACGAGCTGGCTATGAAAAAACCTCGGGTTTTCTCCGAAACTTTGGCGATTCACTTACAAATAACTATTTTAATGACCACAAAACAATATAACAGGCAAGCGTTTTATCTCATCCATGCTGTGTAAGTAGCTTGTAATGCATTAAGAAAAACAATTTTTGAGTTGCTATGGCTCGTGCTATTTAAAAATACCTTTAAAATTGCGTAATCAGTTCAAACAAAGTTTAATTCGGTGAAATAACGTGCCACTTATAATTATGTCTTTATTTTGTGAAAGTATCACACAGGGAAGTGAACAAAATTTGCTGGTTTCTAAACTGATGTTAGTTACGTATCCCGAACAGACATTGTACATTGTATGGTACCAATGCAATGTTAAGGAAAACTCTCAGAGCTAATGGAGGGTATTTTGTAAGTTTGTTGACATCGCATTTTTCATCAAATGTGAATGCATAATGGTGTGGCCTCAGTGCTTTATTCAACGTTATTAATAGACAATTAACAACTATTTATTGACAACAAGTTGTTCACACTTTACGATTACCGCCTTGTTATTTATTTGTGTTGCTTTAGAAATTATTTCCCTTTAACCTATATAAAACAGATCTTACCACATGTGATAAATAATAAAAGTGCATACTTTACTTGCATTCATATAATATATGTATTATAAACAGATTTAGAAAATACGATTTAGGCTTTACAAAGTGCGTTTAAGGATGTTCTACTTGTGGATGCAGTTATTTGGTAATTTAGAGCACACATTTAACTATTATAAAACAGATCCGATTAAAAAGTGCCAATTTTGTCCACCTATCGGTTTGAAGGTACGCTGTCTCGATCACCCCCTAACTTTATAGTAGTCTTTCCAAATACAAAC
>NC_068361.1:38185872-38203372 GCF_020536995.1 Dreissena polymorpha | reverse complement strand
AGTAGTAGTAGTAGTAGTAGTAGTAGTAGTAGTAGTAGTAGTAGTAGTAGTAGTAGTAGTAGTAGTAGTAGTAGTAGTAGTAGTAGTAGTAGTAGTAGTAGTAGTAGTCGTAGTAGTTAGTAGTAGTAGTAGTAGTAGTAGTAGTAGTAGTAGTAGTAGCAGTAGTAGTAATAGTAGAAGTAGGAGTAGTAGTAGTAGTAGTAGTAATAGTAGTAGTAGTAGTAGTAGTAGTAGTAGTAGTAGAAGTAGTAGAAGCACTAGTAGTAGTAGTAGTCATTGTAGATAACTGTAAATTAATTAAGCGGATACATTTTCTTGCGAAAATTTCTTGTTTGCCGTAAAATGCAAGTAGCTGACAGTCTCCTTTGGTAGACACATTTTTTGGAAATTTCAATATTGTAATAATTCTGAGGGTGCTATTTTTGTGTGGCCGGTTGTCTTCGGATTGCAGAGTATAAATCCATACTTAGGTGGTTACCTTCTGATTATTACAAAAAATTAGTTTATTAAATTTCAATATTATAATAATTCTGAGGGTGCTTTTTTGTGTGGCCGGTTGTCTTCGGATTGCTGAGTATAAATCCATACTTGGGTGGTTACCTTCTGATTATTACAAAAAAAATATTTTATTACAAAAAATAGTTTTTTGTGGATATGGGTTTTGCTCGGATATAGGTAACTCCCAGCTCTTATTTGGCTTTTATCTGGATAGTTAGTCACTTTGCGGAATTGCTTTACATAACGGATTTGCATATTGCGGAATTGCTTTACACGGATTTGCATATTGCGGAATTGCTTTAAATTGCGGAATTTTGCGGATTTGGATAACATTGCAATTTTGCGGATTTGGATAACATTGCGATTAATGTTGCGGATTTGCTCACTATTGCTTATAATAAGAGACTGTCAGCTACTTAAAATCAGGAAGGCCACTTGGGGTAATCATTCCTTATTTACATATCTATGATGTTGTGGCTCATTCTCTCCAACTAAAATTTTATTTTAACCTAGTCCATATGTGCTAGTCATTTGTTATTGCAAAGGAAACGTAAAATAAAGAAGTTATAACTTTATTTTGTGTTATTCGAAATTCATATACTAAAATAATTAAAATATAGCTTTGTGCTTCGCATACAGCTATTTAATTAAGAAAAAGAAATCATATTATATTAAATAATATAAGCGTATGCGATTTCATTAATCCCACTTATATTATCCAAGTGTTAGGAATCGCAGGCTATCAATTTATCTTTACATTAAAAAGTCGCTCAAAATCATTATGACTAGAAGTTACATCATTTCCTAGGGACACGAAATCGGGTTAATTTTCACTTGCGAATATTGATGGTGTTTGTATGACAAATTAATAGCTACTCTTCATTTAATGGATGCAACTCATTAACATTTTGATACGTGTATATGTTTATATCATTTTCATATAAACAGTTTCATACTTACATATTCATGAGGCATTATAACAAAATAAAAACCTATACAATATCAAGCAAAACGTAATTTACAGTTATGCTAAGGATTTTACTTTCAGTATTTGTCAAATTTTTAATCTTGTTTAACCAAATGTATTCACAAATACTTATGGATAATAATTATTAAAACATTTGGAAACAAATCAATTTATTAAATTATAAAAAACTAGTTAACCATGTGTGTGCCTTCATATAAAGTCTTTTGAAAATCACACTTGATATTATGTCGTCGGGTGTTTCTATTTCTAATAAAAATATTTGTTCAAATATAATGTTTCTTATAGTTTCTTTTGTTCATCATAAATAGCTGTAAATTAATTGGAGAACAAAAAAGTAAAGCAATAAAACAATGGCATTTACACTAAGCCAGTTTCAGGAACAATATTGGTTTGATCCATCCGATATCTTAACAAATGAGATTGAATTGACGACTGAGAATGAAACCAGCCCCAGTACCATCCAGTAGCAATGTCATTCCATTAAATCATATTCCAGACATGCCTGACAATAAAGAGTTCTTAGATGTTAACTTCACTGTTTTCTTGAATTATCGATATTTAGTTTTCAGACCAACTTTACTCTGTTTATCATTGGTAACTCGTATTTTTATGAAGATAAATTAAAATTTAAAAATATACACTGATGGTATTAAATATTAAGTCGTTCAATTATTATGTAGGTGTTAGAACGTTTAATGTTTATATTATACAAGACCGTACGCAGGAATTTTTTACTAGAGGAGGGCCACCGGGGAGGGTGCGGGGTCGGTCTCCTTGCCCGAACTTTTAATGTTTCATTTGGCATTTTTCAATTTGAATTTTAATGCTTAAAATCTTATTATGTTATTTTGTGATATGCATTTATGGAATATAACAAGTAAATAATAAGCAGCGTTCCGAAGTATAAAGCTTTAAAGATTGGTGAGAAAATCACACAGATGTTTAAAGCTTTAGATTTCAGAAATGTATGATGTTTGGTGAAGAAGAAAAGCAAACTTTGACAATCAGAAACCTTATTAAAAGTATCTTACAGTATGACTAACATATAACCGTTATTGTATTTTCTGTTTGAATTCAAACCTCTAAACTTTTAAAGTAAATTCCTAATAAAGTGTTTATCATCTACAACACATGTGAACTGTCACCATCATCAACACAGATGAACAATCACAATCATCTACAACTCCGACATTAGATTGGACTTAGAAATGTTTTGTAAAATAACCGTTTTCGAGAAGTTTCATACGAAACGCTTTCACATATTGAGCTGATTTTTGGTATGCAAGTCTACATATATGCGCTACAGATGAAATGTGAAAATCCGTGCCGAACGGTGATTTTGTGCGTAGTTATTGGCATTGGACTTGGACATGTTCTCTATAATAACTGTTTTTCTGTTGTTTTTTACGTAAGGCTTTCAAATATTTGGCCGATTTATATGCCCCCAAAAGGGTCCGGCATTCCGCAAACCGCGAACTTGTATTGCTTCAAACAATATACATGCGGCATTAAATAATTAATATAGTTTAAATGTGTCAAAAAAGTTTGGTAGCGAACGTTAGCGTAGTGACAAATGGTGAAGGAGTTTTTGATTATAGTTATTTCATCGTTGTTATCGTCAAGTAAGTTGAATAAATATATAAATGCAAATTATATACGAAATATTTATACAATATGGAAAAGCACAATAACATCACACCATGAATTAAAAAGTCAAACCAAAAAGACCCACACAAGCCGTCAGCAATTTCCTCAGCAAAACCCTAAAAGCATTTGTTTTAAGTAAAAAATAATTATCCTGCAAATGGACTGAGCTGAAATTGTGTATCTAAAAATTCGTTGTGGGATTTACATATCATCAATATAGATGACCAATAGACATGACCAATAGATATGACCAACATACATGACCAATAGACATGACCAATAGACATGACCAATAGAAATGAACGATAAACATGACCAATCGACATGACCAAAAGACATGATCAATAGACATTACAAATAGACATGAACGATAGACATGGCAAATAGACATGACTAATAGACATGACCAATAGACAAAACCAATAGACATGACCAAAAGACATGACCAATAGACATGACCAATAGGCATCATCAATAGACATGACCAAACAACATGACGAAAAGACATGACGAAAAGACATGACCAATAAACATGAAAAATAGACATGACCAATAGACATGACCGATAGACATAACCTTTAGACCTGACCAAGAGACATGACCAATAGACATGACCAATACACATTACCAAAATACATGACCAATAGACATGACCAATAGACATGACCAATATACATCACCAACAGACATGACCAATAGACATGACCAATAGACATGACCAATTTATATAACAAATTATATATTATATATATGTCCGATAAACAATACCTATAGACTTGACCGATAGACATGACCAATAGACATGACCAATAGACATGACCAATAAACATCACCAAAAGAAATGACCAATAGACATGACCAAAAGGCATGACCAATAGACATGACCAATAGACATGACCAATATACATCACCAAAAGACATGACCAATAGACATGACCAATAGACATTACCAATTTATATTACAAATTATATATTATAATTATATATATATATATATATGACCAATAGACATGACCAATAGACATGACCAGGATTAAAACATGAATTATTCAAATATGGGTTGATACTTAAGGGGTTATTAATAGCAAACATTTGTTTAATCCAACAAATTGACATTACATTTTTGGGAAATATTAATAAGGAGCAATCAATGTTCGTTTTCGTGGTAATCGATGATATGCATTGGTATCCATTACAACGACTTCTTCGAGTAAAAAAACTGTCAAATGCAGTCGGCAGTGAAAAGGTCCACAATGAAGAATGCATTTATTAGCTTTCTTGATGGTTATGCGCACTGTACATACAATTGTGCGTACAATTTTAACTACATGTCTATTTCACAGACGGCATGTCTAAGAGCGGTACACGAAATATCTCCCCATCGCCATAGGGCAGACATGAATGCGCAATCTTCTCCTTTATTTTCCGGCTCACCCGACGCTCAATTAAAATACGTAACCAATTTGTCGTCAATGGACGAGATCCAGCGTCCATTTTTCAACTGTATGCCTATCCAAGCCTTTCTGTCAGATATGGCAATTTCTGAAAGTTAAACCATCACTTTTTAAAAGATATTGGCAATATGTGATTACGTTTGTAGACACTATAAAAACGTGGTCGTATTACTTATCATACTGTACTGATTTAAAATCTTCACTGAATAACATTAACAATCAAATATTTTATCACAATGGAGTCGTCTTGAATATGCGTAAGGCTATACTACTCTAAGTTATGTATACTCGTAAAATTGAAACGATTGAAAAACTACCAAAAAAATGTACCTAGCAGGACTTTTGAAGCGACATCTTTTTCTTCGTCCGAATCAAAATACAGGACGTGCGCACTAACAACAAGACTCGAGCAATAATTCTAGGCAAATACATATTTAAAGAATTATTTTATAAAATACAGTGATGATTATATAATGATGACAGTTCCAAAATAATATGTTAAGTATTTTGTATGGAAAATGCATTTATGATATGATTTATATTTTAACATTATGTTGGTGTTGATTAATTATGCCTACACAATATACTATGCGACCAAATGCAAACAAGAAAACGAATATACCTGCGTTTGATAAAATGTCATGTTTATTGACGAATTCCACAGATAGCACGAGTCCAGAAGCGACAGTCATCCGGCTTACAGAGCACAACTGAAGAATATATATACCGTGTTATATTCCAGACCTTTAAGTATTTTTTTTAATAATGTCACAACAAATGCATTACCACTAAACGAACATATTGCCCGTATTTACATGTACACTATTCTAAGACTTATATTAACAAACAATTGTTTTGGTAATTATTTTGTAATATTACTCCGTTTGATAATAAATTTTATTGCACGACTTTCTCATTCGCAATTCACAAGCAGAACAATTCAAATAGTATAAGAGAATCGTTTAAAACATACGATGTAATTACGACTGGATACAAAAGGTTACTTTGATATTCTATCAAACTTTTTGATATTACACGACAGCATACCCATTTAACACGGTTAATTGCGTCTGTGAAAAGGGAGTTTAATGCATGTGCCTAAAGTGTCGATCCGTAAAAGACGATTAAAAAAATGCTCAATCAAGAAAGTACAAAAACAAATTTCCCGCTTATAATCGTGGCGCATATTGTTTCATTTAAGATCTCTATGGGCAATTCGGGACATTAATTTTCAGTACTGGTTAATACATTTTCGGTCAACACATTTACGTAATATCAGACAATTTAAAGCATATGCTTAAATCATCAAACATGTCAGCCACTAAAATTTGCAAGAGGTAAGTTATGCACGGGACACGTCAGTACAAGAAGCCTCCCGGCAATCTCTACGAAGAGTTGTTCCTTATTCTCATATACAATCTCTGCCATTACAAGACAATCCTACCATATTTGGTAGGATTTTCTTTTTGTTTAAGTATTATTTTATGAAAAGAAGTATCATTTTCTTTGATATTTAAAAAAATAGATGATAAGTTTAGCTTTACAATAAAAAATAATTACCTGAATAAAAAAGTAAAAATAACAACGGTAAAATTATTGTACCACGTGGCTTGGCTATCATCACGTGGTAGGTTATGTGGTTGGTTATGAAGGCAGAAACTTGATCCAGCTATGCTGTTTCCAATCAACGCTCTGCGTGGAGGTGGGCTTACCGGACCAGCAAGGGGCCAGTGCGTTCATCAATTATTATACCAACCAGGCGGTTATTGCTCATGGTACAACATATAAGAGCTCATCAAAAACGCAAACGTCCTATATCCTTTCATTTACTGTATGTGGTATTTGACATTTATAAGATGCTGGGCTGTGCCATATTGTCAACACACAGCGTTTAATTGGATACTTGCTTTTAACATCATTTTATCGTGCCTCACTTGAAATTATTTCACTCTATGAATATTTACCTGTTTAATGTATGTTTTACTTGTTGCTGTTTAATTTTGGGATAACTTATATTAGGGATCACTAAGTATTAATGCGATTCATGGAAATTGGGTTAATATTTGTCTTTTCAACGATTCCCAAATTGGCTTCGATTAACGCGATTGCCTTTGAATGCCTTTGAATGCATATGTATCGTAGTCATCGTATATTATTGTTTGCTATGTAATAGTATTTCAGCGCAAAAATATGAATCTAATCGTTAGTCGACATTCTTAAATTCACCTTCGTTTATGTGAAAGATAATAGTCCTATAACATGTCAATTTCTGAGGTTTGCGGATATTCAAATCTAGTGGGTGAATTCTAATTTAATTGTTATCTTCAAATGTTTACAATGTATTGATTGTTTTTGATGTGCAAGGTGATTCCCATTTGTATTTTTTATTTACATATAAATACTCTGAGTATAATTTGATTGTGTAGTTGGATCTATGAAAACAGTTTACTCAGTTATTTTTGTATTGACCATTTCTAGGAGATGAACGCATTTATTTTCATATTTGTTTTTGCTTGTCATTGCCCTTACATAACTAAAGGATATCATAGTGATACTATGATGGATTTATTTAGCTTCCGATTGGGATGTATTTAGCTTAAAACATTGTTTATATTAAAATGCTGTTCTTTATGAACATGCTTTAAAAGCGGCTAAGAGTTAAGCTTCTTTCTTTTTGTAAAGTGGCGATAGATCTTAACTTGTAGAAGACCTGTGTATCGATTTGACGTGTATACTCGCAGCTTTAAAAAATAAATCTCAACATTTAAAAACATATTTAATCACTTATTTTAAACATGTTTCTGGTAGCGACAACATATGAGGAATATTCAAGTTTACATGTCAATAGTAACCGAGATAGACGTCATCAGTGTAGTATGCATCCTATTTGTCCCATGCAGGCAATCTTTTGAATTGTTTTGTTTAGAGTCGTGATGGTTTGAGACTAATATTGTTCGTATGAGTGATTCTAGAATGAGTGCGAAGTTCGACTAACCTTTAAACCGGTTTAAGCCGTACGTATGTTACGATTGTCCATTCCGAGGCGATTGCCCCATCTGACAGCCATAGGTCAATTGTCTTGTAATATATATATATATATATATATATATATATATATATATATATATATATATATATATATATATATATATATATATATATATATATATATATATATATATATATATATATATATATATATATATATACATATAAATAACCGATTTAATTGCCGCCAAGGTTCCAGGAGGTGACTTTCCATTGAAAAAGTGGTTATCAGTTGCAACTCCCAGCGACCCGGATAGTCAATAGCTGAGAGTTGGATTATCAGCGCATTCATGACAATTAATAAGTGTATCTTATCACAATTTTATTATGGCTAAGAGAAATAAATATAACTAACATAAACATCAATTACGCGTGAAATTAGTTGTGTTCAACCGATGCGTACCGAAAGATAAACATCAAGAGAATGGCTTTCATGGTTATTTTATTTTCAAGTTTTCAGTAAAAGTTCTCAGTTTTATTCGCATAATTATATGTTGAACGAACAAACACTATGAATACTTGTCATTCCTTAGGACATCGATAATTGACACAAATAATTGGTATAGAACCAACGATTTTTTATTGGTAGAAAATCAGCTTCTGTTCGCGATGTACGCACTTATTTGGCTAGAAAGTTTGTTAACTATTGTTTGTTCTACAGCTTGGTCAACAAAAAATGGCATGGGAAAGCACCATCTGCTGTTAATACGTTAATCGTATATTAATTGAGGATGTCTATGGCATGCAGCGGTGTATAGCTTTTGTTGATTTTAGCAAATAAAGTGAACCACAAAGCATTCGTTTGCCTCATAATTGCTTGTTTATAATACAAATATTCGGATACCGAACTTTTATTCGAACACTAGAACAGCATCCGGATATTGGGAAATCGAGTATTATTTTTTACATTCCTATTCAATACATATCTGAACGACATTGTCTGTGGTGATTGGTGATTGTTCAATGAATAAATAATTGAAAATGTATTTAACATGTGATCTTTATATGTATCTGCATCCATTGCCATACTATCTAGCAAACGACATCAATACTATATATTGGTATTAAGTTGTGTTTTTTCATACAGAGCACCGTTTAGTCGATTCGGAGACGACATCGATTTGAGGCAATAATTGCGTTTCAAGTGTTTGTGTGCTTACGCTAACGGTGTCATAAGTTCGCGTGTTGAATGTTAAATGAAAGACATTCGAACATTAATCAAGTAAACGTACTATGCGATAAGCAAACGAGTTTTGTTTTTCTGACTATTTTAATTATCATTTCATGATCTTGTACGCTAAACATATTAAAAAGGCAAAATAACCCTACCTGGGGAACTTAAGGCCATTGTTTTGCCAATGTCCTGAAAATAAAATTGAAAAAAAAACACTGAAGTAAAGTAACCTAAATAGTAACCTACATTTCCAAGGTCACGCAACTGTATCGATATCCGATGAAAGAGAAAAAGACTCGACACTTTGTTCATTTTCAAAAGTTGGTTGTCAGGGGAAGAGCTCAAATTGCTATTACGGGTGTTTCTCAATGATAACTTTGAAGTTGAAGATTTGTTCCACTGTGCTCCGTCCTGCTCTAAATTGAGTGTACTCTTCCGCCAGCAGTGCCTTACTTTTCAGTCGGTTGAATATGATGCACAGCTTTTATTTACTGGGTTGGCTGATTAGACTGATGGTGTGGTAATTCACGCTCACCTTGGGATCGCCCTTCTTTGGTATGGAAAACCAGAGACTGGATAAACTCCTTTTGACAGTTCTTTTCCCCTAAGATATCCTGGCATAGTGTCGCCATTTCTGCCGTCGTTGCATCTCGTCTATTGTATCTATTGTAAGTGTTCCTGTAAATATATTACTATATGTCCTTGACGGCCTTGATCGTTTAAAACGAAAAGAACATTAGCAAATTTCAAATTAGATACACGTCTAGGAAAGGAAAACTGACTATCAGTCAGCGGTTAATGCTTGTAATTATAATTGATATGTGTCTCAGAACAACCGTACTGGCCTCGGATGAATAAGCCTGTGAATATATCAATTTCAAATAAAGAATACTCAAAATGAATCTTGACTGAGATAACTATTACTTTAAAAATGCAAATTATTTCTTCCATTTTTTTATAAATATAAAGGCTGAATATGCTTTATAACTCATGGCCATTTCAACTTTTAAGAGTCTGAAATTAAGATTTTATATTAAAATGTGTTCTGTCGCCACAACTTGAACCAAATAGAACTTTGCTGTTCGCTGGCAATCAACCTGAAATTTAAAAGAAGCCTCAATAAAAAAAACTTGATCAAAAGGCACTTAAACAAGTGATTGAATTATAAAAAATCAGGAATTTATTAGTTAACAGATAATTTTACTTTAGACCTATATCATTCAAATATAAAGCAATTACATACAAAACTAACCTCGAAAAACAAATGGTTACCTTTCCAAACAAATAAATAGATGGGGTGATGTCGAGCTGTGATGGGATGTAGAGGAAGACGAATATCTTAAGTTGATGGAAAGGCAGACAGGACTCGGACCGGTGCAACTGACGAGGCTAGAACTGTGCCGCAAAGAAATCGGGCGATCATCACGACCCATCCAAATGTGTGGTCGCAACTAACAGGTTCGTTGTTTCTGTGATTAAAACAAAATATATTAAAATACAATATAACAAAATGAACATGATATTAAATGTAAAATAGTGTTTATCCTAAAATAAAGACTAGAAACAAATACATGCATATGATGCCGAAAAAATATTATATTAAAAAAACTAACTTGCATAAAAGATATACAGAATTTCTTCGAACATGAACAGTTATATTAAATAGTAAATGCGTCCAAACGGCTACATGGGTTTCCGAGCAACAAAAAATCATGCAACTTATCAACAAGACGCCCATAACATCCAGATAGATATTGAAGCTGCTAGACGATGGGAGCAGGACTGGTTTATAAATCCACACTGAGATTCCATCCTCAGCAATAATAAAACTAGATATCCTATAATTTTTGCATACTAACTGCATGATCACATCATTGAAAAAGTAAATCACGAAAAATAACTAGGTCTTACACTCCAAAGTAACCTAAAATTAGATAAACATTTGTACTCAAACACTTGTAATGCAAATATAATCCAATCAAAAATGACAATTTCATGATATACAGTATTATCTCATTTTTACTTTTTAACTTTTTATAATTTTAATTAATCCTAATCAACATAGTTTAAATTAATTTCAAATAATACAATTTTTAAATAGTTATTGTTTTATTTTACAAACGCTTATTTTTATGTAAGGATTGTGCACTTTATTTTCTGATTTAATTTATGCAGTTATATAAATATTTAATACATAAACAGAGAATACATACAAAATAGAATCAATAAACAAATGAACAAATGATGAATGGAAAAACACAGCGAACAAATATCTCTTTTTCGGACATAATTGTAGACTTATATATATTCCACAAATAATATTTGTGCATGCAAATATTTATGTTGTTTTGATATATACGGTGCGTGTTCTGGTATTGTTTCAGAGAATAAAATGGGCTGTTCTACACCGACTTAGTTATTTACGTCTTTCACGCACCAGAGAGTATTAGCGCTTAACACTCATTGAACCAGAAAAATGATAGAAATAACATTTGTAATTTAAGGAATATGATATTAAGGCAGACACTCGAAGGACGGGCATATCTATTAATTATTAATAATTGAATAATTTGCCATACAACAATTCATGAAGATCCCGGTATTCACAACATAACATGGATACAATGGAAAACCCTATTGCGCACGAAAGTATAGTACAATTTCGTATGACACAAACCAGGCACTTGTTTTTCTTCGCCGCAACTTAAAAATTAGCTCATCAAAACATCATCATGCTGCTTACAAGCAATAGTTAGACCAAAATTAGAATACTTTTCCACTGCCTGGGACCCACATAAAGAAGCTCAAATACATCAACTGAAAAAAGACATGAAGCCAGAGTAGTAAGAAAACAAGCTCATTAACTAATAGGATAGACACCCTGAATTGGGCTACTCTTGAACCACGCAGGACACAATTCCGTCACATCATGCTATATAAAATTATCCGCCATTTAGTTACCATCACTCCTCCGTATACACTGTTTGTCTCGTCTCTGTCTACCGCCGATTCAGACTCACCAGCATCCAATTCTTTAGTCACAGTTCACAGTGACAGTTCACCCACTGGCTCAAAGAGTTGGTTAATCAGTATGAGAATGGGTGAGAAAAATAGAAATATGTGAAGCAAGCCTTTTTAGCCTTTTTAGCCTATTTGGCATGTTAAATACATTGGTTGATACATACATCTTTTCTAGCCTGTTTAAGCTATTTATTTGAAATATTAAGCTTATTTAGCCTATTTAACAAGTTTGGTACATACTTAAAGAAAATATTATACACTTTTGCGTTCTTCCTATAGCGAGCGTGTATGCACCACTAAAGTCCCCTTTTGGAAAAACAAGAGTTATCCACCGGAAGTGACCTAGTCAACGCTGCCTCACGTCTGACCTGGCCGCCTGTCGGGCTTTCATAGGTTCGGGCGGGGATTTTATATGGGACGGGTTCTTATACAGCCTATAAAGCTTATTATGCATTTATTTTCATGGTAAATGGGTATGAACTTTTAAGGGCGCCTTTCGTACGAATAAAGTTATCCTCCTGAAGCGACATAGTGCACGCTGACCTCTCGTCGACTGCTTATCGGGCTGACCTAGTTTCGACCCGCAGTTTTAAATAGGGTCTTCGTCACATACAGCCTAATTAGCGTATTGTGCGCTTTTTACATGGCTAATGGGTATGAACCGTTAAGGGTCACTTTCTGGCAATCAAGAGTAATCCCCCGGAAGCGACTTAGTCAACGCTGATCTCCCGTCGGCTGCCTGTCCGGCTGATCTAGTTTCGGTCCGGGGTTTTAATAAGGGACAGCGTCCCATACAGGCTATTTAGCGTAGTATGAGTTAGTTACATATCGAGTGAGTATGCACCTACAAAGGCCCCTTTCGGACAAACAAGAGTAATCTGCCGGAAACGACCTAGTGCACGTTAAACTCCCGTATCGGGCTGACCTAGTTTCGGCCCGATGTTTTAAATAGGATATGCTTCATATAGAGCCTATTTTGCGTAGTATGCGCTAGTAATATGGCAAGTGAATATGCCCCTGTAAGGGCTCTTTTCGAGCAAATAAGCATTTTACCCCGGGAGCGACCTGGTGCACGCAAAACTCCCAACGGCTGCCTATCGGGCTGACCTAGTTCTGGCCCGGTGTTTTAATAATGTTCGGCGTCTGATGCAGCCTTTTTAGTGTTTTATGCGCTAGTTACATGGCGAGAAGGTATGCACATTTCAGGGCCCCTTTCGGACAAACAAGAGTTATTCCAAAACGTCGACGATACAATTGCAATACTTTTGTGCAAGTACTTAAGAAATCAGTGATTATTATTTTACTCAGTCAGCCTCAATCGTACTGTTATTGGTGTGAAGACAGTAATGTAGCATGCGCGTAATTCCATCTAGAATTCATCAACAATATCCCGATTCATGTATAAAGACAGAACGAATCTATATTAATAATAAACTGTTTTTACTTCAGTTTAAAAAAACAAAACACTTTATCTTTATTATTTGACTTTAAGATATTATGGTGATGCATGTGAATGTCAAATAGATGTGATACATAGTTGTATGAATATTCATTCAAATGCAGTAGAGGTTGCATATTACAATCAAGTACAGAGATGTAAATTTAGTTTTAATTTCTAAAGACATTTTGTCTTGGGAAGTTAAAAGGCAACATTGCTGCTATAATTCAATGACTTGAGTTACAGTAAGTTGAACACGCAGGCAAGATGTATCGTTTTATATGCATACACCTTAGATTGTCAGTGCAATATTCAGTTGAAAATTAACTGGTTTTTACGAATAGTTATAAAAAGAATGTCATTAAAATTATATCCTGCACAATTATTTATGTGACCTGTATACAGATACGATTGGAGTCTTGGCGGTAAATGACCTATTTCAAAAGCACCGTTATTATGGAACACTATTATGCATATATTGCAGTGTGCCAAGCGATTGATGCTGATGATGATGACTCAACATAGACTGGAAATAGTGTAATGTAATGGCACTTAATGCATCAAAGTTTGAGATGTGTAATAAATCGTTTGCTGATTCAGATTATACCACCCGGCAATCTCCGTCACCGACCGGCCACCTCCATTACCGCCAGGCCTTCTCCGTAACCACCCGGCCTCCTCCGTAGACATCTTATGAATAATTTCATATACGGATATAGACTGCTGTGGAGAATCCTGCCTCTCAAACGATGAACTTTCAATGACAACGTTTTAAGCCAATAATATCGCTATCAGCTAATGTTCGGTATTGACGGTTGGTTGAAATTGTATACGAAGGCGTGGTTATCAATAAAGTTTTGAAATATCAATTTATATAACCACATTCGGTGTACGAACTAATCAAATGTTGAACTTTTACCGCTCGGTTCGTTTAATGTTCTCTTTCATTTAGTTATAATTATCAGTTTATGCGTTTCCGTCTTACACGTCTCTAAGGCAATTTATAATTGAACGAAATAATTAATATATACCAGCATATTTATTGTGAACATTACGTACCAACTAACAAAACAAATCATGGAAATTAAAGTTTGTGTCATATTTGTTTCGCTGGTAATCGGTGTAACCTGCAATCAAAGAAATGTTCAGTTTGAAAAGGATTCTGCTCTTTCGGGCTTCAAATGTTCAGCTACGGAACAAATTGGCGATGTAATTCTAGCACAGACAATTCTGAAGTGCGCGAGATTATGCGCTAGTACCGACGGTTGCAAGTCGGTATTTTACACGCATTCTGAGTGCGTTAGATGCCGTTCTCGATACAGGAAGGCTGGCGATGTAAGGCTGCTGCCGATGGCGGGAAGCGTCAGCTACAGAACCGGTATCGTAAAAGATGCGATATATTAGATCGTTTGTATTGCGCGTTTTCTGGCATCACTTGTCCTCATGGGCAGTCGCCTATTTGATTTGTACTTTGAAATTCGAATATGGACAGTGCTCTCTAAAAATGGGGTTTTAAACATGTGCGTAAAGTGTCGTCCCAGATTAGCCGTTGCTGTCCGGCCTGCACAAGCTAGTCTGGAACGACACTTTAGGCCCATGCATTTAACATACGCAATTCATCGCGATAAAGGGTATGCTGTCGTGTAATATCAAATAGTTTGATAGAATATCAAAGTAACATTTTGTATCCAGTCGTAATTACATCGTATGTTTAAAACGATTCTCTTATACTATTTGAATTGTTCTGCTTGTGAATTGCGAATAAGAAAGTTCTGCAATAAAATTTATTATCAAACGGAGCAATATAACAAAAGAATTACCATGACAATTGTTTGTTAATATAAGTCTTGGAATAGTGTACAAACGGGTAAGATGTACGTTCAGTAGTAATGCATTTGTTGTGACAGTATTAAAACAAATTGTTAAAGGTCTGGAATTTACCACGGTATAAAATTATATTCTTCAGTTGTGCTCTGTAAGCCGGGATGGCTGTCGCTCCTGGACTCGTGCTATCTGTGGAATTCGTCAATAAACATGACATTTTATGAAACGCAGGTAAATGCGTTTTCTTGTTTGCATTTGGTCGCATAGTGTGTAGGCATAATTAATCAACACCAACACAATGTTAAATAATAAATCATATCATAAATGCATTTTCCATTAAAATACTGTACATACCATTTTGGAACTGTCGTTATTATATAATCATCACTGTATTTTATAAAATAATTCTTTAAATATGTATTTGCTTAGAAATATTGCTCGAGTCTTGGTGTTAGTGCGCACGTCCTGTATATTGATTCGGACGAAGAAAAAGATGTCGCTTCAAACGTCCTGCCAGGTAAATTGTTTGGTAGTTTTTCAATCGTTTCAATTTTATGAGTATACATAACATAGAGTAGTATAGCCTTACGCATATTTAAGACGACTCCATTGTGATACCATATTTTATTGTTAATGTTTTTCAGTGAAGATTTTAAATCATTACAGTATGATAAGTAATACGGACAAGTTTTTATAGTGTCTACAAACGTAACCACATATTGCCAATATCTTTTAAAAAGTGATGGTTTAACTTTCAGAAATTGCAATATCTGACAGAAAGGCTTGGATAGGCATACAGTTGAAAAATGGACGCTGGATCTCGTCCATTGACGACAAATTGGTTACGTATTTTAATTGGGCGTCGGGTGAGCCGGAAAATAAAGGAGAAGATTGCGCATTCATGTCTGCCCTATGGCGATGGGGAGATATTTCGTGTACCGCTCTTAGACATGCCGTCTGTGAAATAGACATGTAGTTAAAATTGTACGCACAATTGTATGTACAGTGCGCATAACCATCAAGAAAGCTAATAAATGCATTCTTCATTGTGGACCTTTTCACTGCCGACTGCATTTGACAGTTTTTTTACTCGAAGAAGTCGTTGTAATGGATACCAATGCATATCATCGATTACCAACAAAACGAACATTGATCGCCCCTTGTTTATATTTTTCCTATGATGTATGTAAAATATGTTGGATTAAACAAATGTTTGCTATTAATAACCCCTTAAGTATCAACCCATATTTGAATAACTCATGTTTCAATCCTGGTCATGTCTATTGGTCATGTCTATTGGTCATATATATATATATATATATATATATATATATATATATATATATATATATATATATATATATATATAATTATAATATATAATTTATAATATATAATGTGTAATATAAATTTGTCATGTCTATTGGTCATGTCTATTGGTCATGTCTTTTGGTGATGTCAATTGGTCATGTCTATTGGTCATGTCTATCGGTCATGTCTATAGGTCATGTCTATCGATCATGTCTATTGGTCATGTCTATTGGTCATGTCTATTGGTCATGTCTACTGGTCATGTCTTTTCGTCATGTCGTTTGGTCATGTCTATCGGTCATGTCTATTGGTAATGTCTTTTCGTCATGTCTATTGGTCATGTGTATTGGTCATGTCTATCGGTCATGTCTATAGGTCATGTCTATCTGTCATGTCTATAAGTCATGTCTATTGGTCATGTCTATTGGTTATATCTATTGGTCATGACTATCGTTCATGTCTATCGGTCATGTCTATTGGTCATGTCTATTGGTCATGTCTATTGGTCATGTCTATTGGTCATATATATTGATGATATGTAATTCCCACAATGAATTTTTAGACACACAATTTCAGCTCAGTCCATTTGCAGGATAATTAATTTTTTACTTCAAACAAATGCTGTATTCTTATAAACATAAACTATTCGCTATTTTCAAAAGAAGGTTGTGTTTTTTCATATTATATAAATATTGCGTATATAATTTGCATTTATATATTTATTCAACTCACTTGACGATAACAACAATGAAATGACTATAATCAATAACTCCTTCACCATTTGTCACTACGCTAACGTTCGCTTACGAACTTTTTTGACACATTTACACCATATTAATTATTTAATACCGAATGTATATTGTTTGAAGCAATAAAAGCTCGCGGTTAGCCGAATGCTGGACCCTTTTGGGGGCATACAAATCAGTCAAATATTTTAAAGCCTTACGTAAACAAATCCAGGAAAACAGTTATTATAGAGAACATTTCCAAGTTCAAGGCCAATTACTAGCACACAATCACCGTTCGGCACGAATTTTCACATTTCATCTGTAGCGCATATATGTAGACTTGCATACCAAAAATCAGCTCAATATCTG